>NW_009735315.1:297-550 GCF_000703405.1 Apaloderma vittatum | reverse complement strand
ATCACACCAGTGCCCATAGCCATCAGTATTGATCATCTCTGATGCCTATCACCAGTATCAATCACTGCTGGTGTCCATCACCAGCGCCCATCGCCACCAGTATGGATCATCACCGGTGCCAGTCACCTCCAGTATCGATCACTGGCAGTGCCATCTCTGCCAGTGCCTGTCCCTGCTGGTGGCTCCGTGCCCCTTCCACCTCTGCAAGGGGCACTCTGGGCACATCCCACCCTCGGGTGCTCTCAGGGTGGCT
>NW_009735315.1:0-265 GCF_000703405.1 Apaloderma vittatum | reverse complement strand
CCCCCGCCCCGACTGTCGCCCTGCTCCCGGGGCTTCCTGCCCCATCGCTACTGTGCATCCCCTGCTCCTGTGCACGGGGACGTGGGGACGTGGGAACAGGGGGACATGGCGACGGCCACCTCTGTGCCAGACCCCCACCATGGAAGGGGGGAGTCCTGGGAGGAGCCCCCAGGGGAGACACTCAAAGCCCACACGAGGCCTGGGTGGAGGCCGAAGGTCGAGGAAGGCCGGCGCAGGCGCGCGGTGACGGCTGCACTGCGGTACC
>NW_009735314.1:13072-13323 GCF_000703405.1 Apaloderma vittatum | reverse complement strand
CGCCGTGCTGAGGGGGCCGAGGGCAGGGTGTGGGGCTGAGGGAGCCCGCGCTGCTCGGGGCGGGAGCAGAGTGCTTGGGCAGGGGAAGGGCCCCTGGGCAAGGAGTTTAGGACTTCGGGGGTGCTGAGGTCGAAGCGCCCTGACCCGTCCTGGTGTGTGTCCCCACTCGAAAGACGCCTCTGCTCTGTGCCGCCCTCCTTCCCTCCGGCCGGGACAGGGGGCAGAGGCGAGGGGAATAGACAAGGGAGAGC
>NW_009735314.1:0-13042 GCF_000703405.1 Apaloderma vittatum | reverse complement strand
GGGGGGAGAAATGTCTCACGCTCTGGTGCCAAAGCAAGGAGGGGGGTGCCTGTGGTTGATTGTATTTGAGGCTTGAAATGGAAACGTTTTCCTGCGTGAAGGTTTGTAAATGGGGAGACCTCTGCCAAGAGAGAAGGAAGGGGAGAACGAGGGGCATGGAGAAAGAGAGGCTCTCCGCCCCCTTCCACCCTCCAAAAAAAAAAAAAAAAGACAAAAAACCCTCCCCACGTAGAGAAAACCACACCGTGTATTTATAGACCAGGGAGAAAAGAGGAGTGGAAAGCCTTAGGAGAAAGCTATCCATAATCATGGGGCTCTTTCTAACGTCAGCTGGGGAAAGCCAGCTATACTCTGCTCTGTACGGAGGCAGTTTCCAGATCTGTGCTTTCTAAAGGCTGGTGCATAAAGAAGAAACAGATGGGATCTATTCCCAGTGTGAAAAGTCTGTGGACTGAAACCTAAAGATCAGTTTCCAGTGCCTTGTATTGTGCTCAGCTTTGGCTTTGAAAGCTTGAAAGAGAAATGGTTGTTAGTGGCATTTCTTTAGGAACCTTTTTAAAGTGATGCCACAGGAGGAGTCAAATGAACCTGAGAAAATACTCACAGCACACCGAGGAGAGCCGATAATTGTAATGAGAGGTGTTACTCAGTCGCGAAAACAAATAAATAAATAAGCGGGGTTTACAACTGCATGGTCTGTTTCTATTCGATTCTCATCTGCCCTCTGCGTTGGTGGACGGCAGGGCCAACACAATGATAGCTGCCGAGGACAAAGCTCTCCTATTCACACACACTCACCCGGCCACCTTTGGAAAAGTCTGTCTCTGGAATACAGCAGCACATTCATAGGATGTGGTAGAGAGGAGAGAGGCAAGTCCCTTCTACGTATTTCAAATGTGATGGGGTTTTGTTTTGGTTTTTTTTTAAACAAACTTGTGAAATCAAAAGTCAGATTAGTGTAAATAAAGTTCGAGACATGGAGAAGGTTATTTTAAAGTATTATTTAAAGTATACTTAGGAAATGATTTTGAATTAGAATTCCTCCCCCACCCCCTTATCTCTCTGAGTGTCCCCATACCCCTGGACAGGCAGACTTAGATTCCCTCAGTTTGAGGCCCGTATTCGTGGATGAACTTACTAAGAAAAAAACCAACCCCACAAAAAAATAGGTATTTTGAGAGGATTCTTTGTATAGGGATAGCTCTTGTCAAGTCATGGGTTGGGGTTTTTTTCAGCCTTTGTATAAATGTTTTGGTGGCTACTGAATGAAGCATCTTTTTGGCTTTGTTTTTGGTGAAGTCAATGCAGACTTCCTTCTGTAGACACCTACATTATGAAGCAAAAAGCAGCATCTACCTCCAAGTTAAGTGGGTAGGAGATCATGTTGTAAGAAAACTGTTTTTCAAATGTTTAAACATTTGGTCGATGTATAGAAAATGCACTTTGAAATAGCAAGTTAGTATATTTTAACTGAAGATTGATAGACATTGATTTATATCTGTCTAGCTAAGGTAACTGCAAAATGTAGTTCTTTAAAACATTTTAAACTATTATAAACCAAATCTAAGAACTTTTAATGCAGAGAGCTAAACTGAAATAGCTTTTTACTGAGTGATGGTGGAATATGAGGTAAGTGCAAGTATGCAAAACTGTTTTTCAGGTAAAGTATTGTATTTTTTTTAGTACACTCTTCAGTCACTAGAGAAGCTTGAAGCTGTCACAATATTATAAACCAGGCAAAAGTAGATTCTCTTCTCCCTTTACAGCTAAAGGTTTGACTGGTCAGATAATTCTGGAGATGGGAAACTTCATGCATATCAGTAAAGCTACTCTTGTGCCCAATGGTTGTGGTAGTGTTATTAAAACCAAACCAAAAGAAAGTACATGAAAATTCATGTGAAGGGGAGTATTTTATTGATATGTCATTAGCAAGAAAGACTAGATTGCAAAGGCCTGATTTCTGTAACTATATATTAGTCAAATAACTGGTTTGCTTTAAATGTAGCATGAGGATAAAACCCATTACTGTGAAAAATCCAACAGCTGTTTTTCAGCTATTTTAGGCAGGCAGCTTTGGTTCTTTTTGAGGGAAGTAAGACCATCTCAGAAATGAGAACATACTGCCGATCATGGAAAAATATAATAGTTTTCTGCCACTGTGTAGATTATTATCAGAGAGTTCCTATTTATGAGATTTTCCTGCTATTTTTCAAAAGACTCATATTCCCCTTTCAGATTTTCAGTTCCTGGTTTCTTTCTGGAGGCAGCATATGCTTGGAAAATTAGATTAATGTAATCTTTATATCTGTCGAAATGCCACAAAATGTGTACTGAGGTGCTTTCTTAGTGATCTTCAACAGAATGAAACTGATCCATGGGATATATGCTAGATGAAGGAAATCATAAAAAAAGAATAACTTTTGAAGAATTGCACTGCAACATTGGCTGACAGCTTGACAGTTCATTTTGTGGTTATCTTCTGTAACATCTTAATCAAGATCCAGCTATGTAATATAAGTAGTTTCTGTGTAGAAACAAATATTCTAAGGACTTATTCTGTTAAATATGAGATCCTTTTGCTTGCTTCCACTGATGGAGGAGTAGACCTCATTTCTAACTGACCTTAGAGGAAGAAGTTACTAACGATGTAACAAAGTTATGTATCATGCGTTTTTCTTTTCCTCTTCCTACTGATACTTTTATTAAATCTAATGTATTTTAAAAGCTGCTTCTTGACAAGACATCTGAAAAATTAATCAACAAAGATGTGGTTGCTAAGAGAGGAGAGGGCCAGGCTGAGTCAAATAGAGCACCCTTGGAAGTTGTGCCATTAGGAGGAACAAATTTATCTTGCTCTTACTTTTTTTTCCCCCCCAGTACAAACACAATTATTTTAAAAAAATCAGTTGTATATTATTCTTGCTTTTCTTTCTCTCTTCCTCAAGCTCTGATGGGAATAGATATAGTTGGTATCATTTGTAAGTTCAGGTTTACTTTCAGTGTTTTTGGTGGTACAATATTTTGCTTTCAAATATTCATGTAGAAACTTCTTTTTTTAGTTTCTCTGGTGTTAAAATTTTCAAAATACGGTAAGTAAAATAAAAATAAAATTTAATGTTATATCATCTTAAGTGCTTAACTAAGACGCTGATGACTAAATTATTGAGAACTGCAAAAATCTTTTTCTGATTTGGAACACGAGAAGAAAAACTTTTAAGCACTGCCCTTTTAAATTTCTTCAGAGAATACTAAGCAACATTCACAGAATTGCACAGATCCCAAGTTTAGGATTAAAAAATGCAGTATTTGAAGTGTGATTTTTTTTTTTTTTTTTTAAATTCAATCCTTTCTTTGTTTTAAAGAGAGAAAATATTTCAGGTTATGCATTTCCCACAGCCCTACTATGAAAAATCAAGAAAGGCAACGTAGGCTCAACCTTTTAGTGTTGGAACCGTGTAAAATGTGGACAGTAGAGAAGCGTGGGGAGTTTGCCCATCAGCTTGTATATTTAAGCTAAAGAGGAAGAACTTTTGATGGCAATCATACCTGAGCAGAAATCTTTTTTATGAAGTAAGCTCTTGACTTGAAAACAACGCTCTGTGTGCTGTCTCCACGGATGAGTGAAGAGGCTGTATCCTCTCCCTTTTAAAAGCAGATGTACGTGTGTTTAACTTGCTTTCTTAGCTCTTATCCTACGAAAGCTGCCATTGTTGTCGCTATCTGGAAGTTGAAATTCATATATTATGCTAGATTGGCTTTCTTAACATCATATTAAAAAGGCTGTCATGCTTTACTCTTCTAATCTGTCTTTTATCACCTATTCCATTGATTGCAATCTCAAAGCCTTTTTGGGAAAGATAATTAACTGCTTGCCACCTCTAATATTAATCAAAGGGCCAACAGAAAAGAAGTGCCATCCTTTTTAAGATGGTGCTTGTTTCATCTGCTTTTGTGAGGTTTTACAATGGAAATGATGGCAATATTGGCCCGTGCTCCCAGTAAGTGACTGGAGTAGACATTGGTTGCACCTGTTGGGGAATTTTTCTGATGGTTAATGAGAAGGTTTGACAGACACCATTAAATTTCTCACCCCCAGCTGTGTTGATCATTTGGTTCTGCGTCTCAGCTTGTTCTTGGGTGATGGTGTAAAGGCTGAGGGAGGGGAAGGGAGGCGAGGCAGGTTGGAGCCCCCTCCAAGATTAGGAACCTCGTCCTAACGAGGGTGGTTGGCGAGGTGGCTCCCGCCAGCCACCAGCCGCAGGGCGAGCGGCAGCAGAGTCCCAGAGGCTCTCCTGCTGAGCTGCAGAGCTGCGCCGCTACGGCTGCATCCTCACACTCAAGGGATTTAGGTCCTAAAAATCACAGTGCTTCTCTGGGAAGAAAGTCAAAATCATCTGGTAGAAGCGTATGCAGAAAGTTGAGACAAATTCCATATTGTTATTAGCGCCTTGTTACTCTTTAAAAGAACCCACCGTGTATTGGATGACGGCAACGTCCTGGCGTACACAGATGGGCGCGTTTTGTACGCTTTAGACTGGAAATTGTTATAATCTACCCGTAGGTGGTATTTAGTGATAATCACTTTCAAAACAAAACTAGTGGTCTACACAGTGAGAGATTCTTTACGTTGCTTTTAAGGCATATTCAGTTCATGCTCCCACGCTTTTAAAAATACTGAATCAAATCAAATATTTTGATACTCCATTTAAAAAAAGACTATCAGCTAAAATGAGCTATTTAAACTGCAGATTTAAATTTTGTAATGGTTAACATATATGGTGACATTTTACAACTTACTAATTCATAATTAAAAGGATGCTGAGATTTTTCAAGTGCAACGGTGACTATGCTTAGAAGTTGCTTTATATAGCATTATAAAAATCTTTCTTAGTGAAATGATATGGGAATATATTCATTCCAGTGCTTTTATTTCAATGAATGTTGCTAGTAGTACAACAAATTAAAGGAAATTAATTTTCTTAGAAGCTTTTCATACCAAGAATTTTTTGACCCAAGAGCAATCTGCATAGATTCTACTACTGCTAGTGAAGCTGTTCGCTTTTGCATATGAACTGATTGAAGAATTAGATCTGTGCTAACACATTCTTTTTTTGGATCTTATGTAACCACTGTTGAAACTAGATGGGAGTTACCAAGGAAGAATGCATGTATGAATCTGTATAATAAATTTTACTTGTAGCATGTTACCTTTCACTTATAAGACACTGAAAAACCTTTGACTAATAAAAGTCTTACTGGCCATCTTGTGAGGCTACTTTAGGCTCTTACCTTTTGGATGTGATGAGCGTTGTTAGGCTTCATTCCTTCAGTGAGTTTGTTTAGTAATTATTCTTCTTTGGACAGAACACTCTGCAAAGGATATTTTTATCCTTGAAATTCCTCCATGTAATTACCTTCAACAAAGGCAGTGTATTTCTCCACTTGTACTTTGAAGTAAACATGGTCTACTTAGTTGTGATTCTTTTCACAGAAGATTTAAAAAAATAGATTTATTGATGTTAAACTTTTAATTTGCTTTACACTATGTTAGTAGGAGTTTCAGTGCCTTGACTGCTCTGTCACTGGTGTATGCTCTCATTTATTTTTTTGTTGTCTTGTTAAATTTTGCACATGATCACATTAAAAGCAGAAGCAACAGGGCATGTAGTACACAGATAATGAGAATACAGTTTATTCTTGTATTTGATGTCACTCTGAAATAATCTCTGTCTGTTCTGCATCATTTTATTTCTTCGTTTTTTGTTTGTTTTCTCCTAGGAAGTATTCTCGTGGACTAGGAAAGACATGTTAGAAATGAGATGAAATGGAGTTGGCTCTTTAAAACATTAGATGTTCTTTGAACCATGCGGCAAGACTGTCTTATGCAATGCAATCACGATTACGTAATGCAAATGGTTATAAAAATAAATGTGTCCTGGACAATATACGGCCGTGATGTGTTAGTAACCTGTGACGTGCTGCTAAACTGCATATTGCAGCCTAGGCCCTCATCTTTCGTTTAGCTGAGATGAACCACTACAGAAATATTCTAGATATTTGTTGTAACATAGCAGTGATTAGGTGAAATGAATGCAGGTTGTGGACTTGTTTTACAGAAACATTTCTGTTGTGCCTTTGTACTTCATTAGGGAGAAACAACATTACCCGCTTTTAATAAGACATTTTATACAGAAGTAATCATCTGAGTCATAAACTAGAACTGCATGGGAAAATAGCTGCCCTTGGGTACCTCAATAATTAATACACAAGTTAAGCGAGTTAACTAGATTGCAGGATTATCTCAGTTTATATTTATATTGGATGGAAAAGAGCTAAAGGCAACTAATGATTGAGTAACTGAACCAACATTTTTAAGCTGTAGTACTGCTCACCAGTTCTGGATTCTGCATGCAATCAGTGGGAAAGTTTGGTATTTTTTATTGGTAGAGCAGGATGAAGAAGCTGACTGCTAAACTTTGATCATGGGAAAACATGCCTGGATGCAGACAAGTCTGAATTGGGAAACATTTGCACTTTTTTGTAGCTATAATTACAATGAAAGGAATATTTGATTAAATGGTTAAAATTGTGGGTAGCCCCTTAAAGTTAATTTTCCTGGAGGATACGATTTTGAAGCTATTTTTGCCTTTTATGATCCAGTAAAGTCTGTGAAATTGTACCTAACAATTTTTCAAGTGTAATTTCTTTTGTTTCATAGACTCTGTACTTCCATCATGATGTAACTAAAAATAGAAGCAACGTATAAAAATAGATCTTGGCATTTTAACTTCTTGGCACTGTCTCTAGGGCTGTTCCTTTCACCTCAGGCTATGACCTTCTTACTCAGATTCAAAAATCTGAAATGAATATGGTAAGTTATTCCTCATTAGTGTTAGTGTTATGAACATTGTACTCTACATGTTATATGATTTTTTTTACTTTCAGTCCTAACTTGAAGTTATGGAAGGCTAAAACCCCACACTCAAGGATGACATTTGAGCTATATTCATGTCTCAGAAATCCAAAGTGCATGTGAGAGATATTACTAATTTATGATATCTGATAGATCAGGAGAAAGAACTCCCCCCCCTCCCACAAAAATACTGCATTAAAAATAAAAATGTGAGCTCTTTTCTCAGGCCTTTAACCTTCTACCTCAACAGTACGAACTGTGTAAAATCCATAAAAAGAATTGTCTTCCATATAAACAGAGGGGCAGAGCCGTCACCGTGCTTATGCAGTTCTCAGGGCAATAAGTGGAGAAAAGAAGATGCGGGGTCCAGGCTGCTGGGCTGGAGAGGTGAACTGAGCCTCTATTAAGTAACTTGATCCTCTTCCCCAGTGCATTGTTCATTTGAGAATGAATTTTAAGTGGTTTCAGCTTTCCTCCTTGGTGTTAACCTTTTTCAGTTTGACTCATTATGAATGACCCAAATGATCATCATATGGAATATTTCAGACCGTGCTAATTACATTGTATACTAATTTTAGAAAAAAATGTTTTTAGGTAGTAGATACTTTTGGTTTAGCACCTCACACAACTGAGTTGGTACAATTCACTTTCACTTTGTTTTAAAAGCATGTAACCCAGCCATTTTTAAATCATGAGACAAGGCACAAAGTTCTAAATCTAGCTCTGAGGATTAAAAAAAAAAGTAATTTCTTCTATGAAATTACTAAATATCCTGAGGTATTAAAAAACAAATCTTACAAACTTCCCCTGTATCTTGAGAGATATTAGAAGAAAGGTTTGTGAACAGGGTATGAGAACAGGCAACTTTAATTATCTAGAGTAAGTGTATATAGTAGAATACAATAAATCCGAAAAACACTTCTTAAATTTATCCGGAGTTGAAAATTTAATGAAGAAAGCAACAAACTCTAAATATTTTATTTTGTATTTCTATTAATGTAATTTTAAATAGATTAAAAAAACAATTATAAGATATAATTTATGTATTTCATAATATATAATTTACTTAACCAAAAACTAGTTTTGCATTAACATAGTGAAAGCTATTCAGCTTAATTTTTTGTCCTCTGAAAACTGCTCAAGTAATGCAATATCTGCTTCCATGCTATGTCTGTGCATCTCAACAGAGTAGAGACAAAAGTTGTAGCAGCCCAAGAAATGTTATAGTACAACATGTAGGTTTGTGTGTATACGTGACTTGCCTATCTAAGAGCTCTTAAACACCAAATTTTGATCAACCTTTTATGGAAAAAAAAATAAAGGTCTATCCAAACGGTGACTCAGAGTAAGAAGTGAGTTTCAAGCTGTTTTGTAGTCCCATCCTCTTTGTTATGGAGCGGGGCTAAATATTAAATATGCAAGTAATGCTTTAATTCTGAGAAAATTGCCATTTGAAATAGAGGATAACAAAAACCATCTGTCGAGGAAGTACAGAAAGAAAAACAAGAGCACTTTGAGGAAGTCGGCTTTATATTTGTTAAGCTGTGAAAACCAGCTAATCAGGTAGCATGAAATAAAAAAAAAACACAGAGGAAGAAAGAATTAAATAATATCACAACCTGAGACACAGCCGTGTTCCTGCCATTCATTTCTCAGAGTCATTGGCGCTCTGTGAAACGGGTCTGCAAAACAGAGAAGCTCCTCACTTTCTTACAACCCCTGCTTTGTCGTGGCAAGTTCCCGAAACTGGCCCGTGGGTTTGCACTACCCTATTTATACTTTGACATCATTGCAAGATATTAGAGGCCACGCTGTCACTTTAACTGTGAAGTTGGAGAAAATTCTGGTACTTTATGTTCTTGTTTTCATGTGGCTTTGCTATTAATCTCTTGCTACCATTTACAAATGCTTTTCAGGGAGCTGTTTTAGGCTTCACTCTTAAGTTTGTTTGGAAAGATTGATAAAACAATTCAAGTGTCTCCTTTTAGTGGTGAAAAAGGGACGACACTGTTCTCTTTTGCCTGTGGCCATCTAGCAGATAGAAAACAAAACATTGAGAGGTGTTAAATCAGGAAAAAACTTTTTTTTTTAAAGGACTGCTTCTGTGTGGGAGTAAACCCTTAAATTTCTATAGGCTGAGGTGGGGAAAAAAGAAGTTATGTTTGCTAAAATTAACAAGCAAATAATAGCATAAGATCATACAGTATTTCAAATACTATGTGCCAGCAGAATGTTTTTCTTATTTTCCAATATGCTCGCTTGGAAAGAACTAAAAATTCACATTTTTATCTTCCTGTTATTCTGGTAGCCTTGTGGTGTATTCCATAATGGGAGCTTGTGGGATTTTGCCTTGATGGGCTTCCTAGAGTTGTGTCAGCGCTTACAGCAGAACAAGGATTCCAAGAGTTCACTAGAAAAAGAGATTGCTGCAAAATTGGTCTTGTGAAGATAGTCAAGAGAGTAAATCAGTGAGATACTTTCCTAGAAGCAGTACTGCCGAATTGTATTGGGCTAGAATGTCTAGACTCTTGAAATTCTGCAGGAACTTGGATTTACTTTTTGTAGTTCATTTCTGGTGACAGACCAATGTTTCCCAGCGGAGCAGTGGGGAATACGAGTTGCTAGGCTCACTTAGAGCAAGGTTAAGTGACATGCTAAAAATGATTACAGAGAGAAGTCCAAAATAGCTGCCCTTGTAGTAATACTGGTAGCGACAATAAACACGGAACATTTCAGGAAAATGCCAAGCTAGACAATGCGTATGGAGGTTAATTCACATTTTCTGCATGTCAAGAGCTTCCAAGTTCTGTCAAAGGAGGCTTGAGCTAAATAGGCACAGGATATGACCTTCAAAAATTGCTACTTTTACATTTGAGAGCAAACTAACACATCCTGTAGTTTCATGAACCCTTATGTTTCAGAATGGCATTAATTTACTGTATATTTATCCTTTTTGAGAAGGATTATTTCTTTTCCTTTACTTTTCTATGAATAAGGAAGGATAAATACAAAAAATAGGGCAGGAATTTGGAAGAAATGTATAGTAAAAAGAAAAAAAGAGTCAATCAGTTTTGATTTAATAGTAAACATTAAAAAATTAACTCCATCTAAAATAATCCTTCTTAATCTTTTCTCTCCACCCTCTGTTCCCCCACCAAAAAGTTTTCATGTCTTTGTTTGACACGTGCTTTTTTTGTGCCACTGTAATACCAAGGGAGGAATATGCAAAACAAAAGGTGATGTCGATAATGCTGTCAGACCAAGTAAATTTAAAAATTTTAAACCTGAATTTAAAATAATTGAGAAAAAAAAATGAAGTCAGTTTTGCTTCTTAAAAATACGCTTACAAACTTTTTATACTTTTACTTTGCAATCAAGGAGCTTGGGAGCTTTCCTTAAAAAGAATAATCTGAAATTTGAAAGCACTTGCTTGTTTTAAATAGTTAAAACTTGAAGTAAAACACAAAATAGTTAGGAAACTTGCCGTGAAATTGCACAAGTTGTCATCAAGGGATATAACTGTGCCCTTCAAAACTAATTCTTCAGTGTCATTTCGGCTGCGATTTCATCCACTGTACAGATTTATTTATTTTTTTTACTTTATTTTACCTGTAAGAAAAGGTATGGCTCTCTACAGTCAGTGACTGAGCCTGTGGTGGTAGATCTTCTGGGGTATTTGTGGGCTACTGGCCTGTAAGGTGAAACATGGACCTTTTTCACCTAAACAGAATGTAGTAGACACAGGGTCAATTGAAAAAAAATGTTAAGAAATTGTGAGAGTGATTAGCCCATCTGAAACATCAGATCAGCTAAAACACTATTAAAAGGAATTGCTAGCATGCTCACTTCTTTAGTCAGGTACCTGCTCACTTCATATCTAATGGGCTGTGTTTAAACATCCAAGTAAAATGTTGATTGAATCTAATAACCTAATCAGTTCTATTTAAAGTCTAGACAGCGGAAATCAATGAAAACTAAAGGCCTGATGCCCCTTCTTCCTCTCCAAGGTGAAAAACTGTATATTCTAATTGATTCCTTGGGGAAAACTGCACACTTTTTCTGAACCATGTTCACTTATTTATTCAGTAATCTAATTGTCAAAAGTATCTATAGCACAACAGCTTTAATGTTATTACCGTGTATTTACAGAATTGTAATCTATCTTAGGTTTCACCATCCTCTTTTATAAGTGTTCAATGTTTCTTGCATAACAAAGGAAGTCTGGCAAGGTAAATAAGTGGTCCAAATCGTTTTGCTCCACCAGTGTTTCTGTCTTTAAACCAGGTATAGATGCTTTAGCACTTTGAGGAGCAGTTTGAAAAGATACATCTGCCATTATCAGTTCCTCCTCATGTTATGTAAATGGGAATGTTTTATAAATGGGAAATCAGAATTTATCGTAGTCTAGAATTCTCACAAAAACCAGAAGCGCGTTGACATAGCAAGCTACCCAAGAAACTGGTGTTAATGAACTTTGGTTGCTGCTTGTTAGAGACTGTGAGGAGAAGAGTGCACTTGGTTTCAAAGGTCAAAGACTACAACTGATGTACTAATTCCAGCCTGCAAAATGCATCAATTTGGATGAATTTGGTAATTAGTAGATTTGTTCTTTCTTATATGTAAGAGATCTGGCACTCTGCTTGCTCCTAGCAGGATTTAAGTGTGGAATTATATGTTGACTTAATATCAAAATAAGGCTTTTGCAGCTGTATTAAGTATATTTCTAACTCTCCAAATTCCATGTTCCAGCCTACGTGCTTGAATGGCCTATAAAAGAAAGCATTTAACGAGGTTTTTTTTGCTCCACAGATTTGTTTCTTTTACCTCCTGGGTCCCAATGTAGTTTCTACGTCTGTTTTGTGAATACAATTAATTGTGTGAGGATGATGTTACTCTCTGTATGTGCTTGCAAAGGTTAATTATTCATTCGTTATAATCATTATCTGAGAAAAAGAGATATATGCATGATATGGCAATATATTTTTAAAAGAACACTGGTAGCTAGATACACGGCTGATTAATTTTACTCTAACTTTTACTGTTGCTCTCTGTGAGTAGTTATAAAACCATTACAGTATTATCCATGAAAACAGAAGAGACTACTAGTGTTAGTATGAGTAGAAAATACAAGCTGCTAGTCTCAGTGCAAGGGTAAGTGACATGATAAAGAAATTTTACAGTGAGGTGTCAAGAATTGCTACCCTTATCTTAACACTGGTGGGAACAACAAACTGGGAAAGTTTCCGGAAAATGGCAACATAGACAAAGCACTTTAGGAAGTGTTGCCCTTGATAGCATGCTTGAAAATATCTTTAAGATTATTTTATCTCTCTAAACTATTGGCTAAACCATGGTATTCAATAAAAATTAAAGCACACAAATACACAGCCCAGATTCTGTCTGTGACAGCTTTTACCTCTACCCAAGAAATTAAACGAGCTTGCCCACGCTCACCGGTACGATCAAATTAGTTTCCTTAGCTAAAAATAACATGCTTGTAAGCATACTAAAGATATAAAATCAGTTAATTGGTACGTTAGTGTGCATATGCAAGTTCTTGTGCTGATTTGTTCTGAATTAAGCATACAGAAAAATTCTGATGAAGCATAGCATTTCCTTCTAGATCAGATGTCAGAGAATGTCATATGAACATAAATAAGCCTTATATGCTCTAAGCCAATTTGTCACTGGAGTATAACAGCGGCTTGAAGAGTCAGAGGTGTGTTTCAGTCAGGAGTTAGGCCTTTACACCTGCAGGGAATAGACTTCTCTCAATAAAGTATATGAGGCACTTTATGGAATGCCTGTTTATATAAAAAATAGCTATATAGTGATAATATGCAGTCAAGAGTGGGTTTCACTAAATATGACTCTAAACCCATTGCCAGATTCTACTGTGCTCTTAAACTTTGTCAGCTTTGCTCCTGTGATAACCGTGCGCTGTCGTCTCCCTCCTGAAAAATACCTAAACTTGCAGAAACTGATTTGGATGGTATATAATCCTAAGTAGCCACACTGAATATGAACTCTTCCTGGCAGTTATCTCTCTATTCCTATGAATATCATAGAATCCTAGAATGGCCTATGCTGGAAGGGACCTTAGAGATCATCTAGTCCAACCTCCCTGTC
>NW_009735313.1:29662-38098 GCF_000703405.1 Apaloderma vittatum | reverse complement strand
CCAAATCCTTCTCTTCAGGGCTACTTTCAATAAAATTCTCAATAAAATGCTTGGAAAAATACATTTCCTCCACATCCCCCAAAAAATCAGTTGTTTTTCTTGAGGTTTTTACCAACCACCATGAGCCTTATCTTTTGATCTGTAAGCACCTTCTGAGCTCATGGGAGATGGTGGGCATTCTAGCTGCTTTTTCATACAGAATGAAGGATGAAGCTATTGGCTATTTTCATATTTGGTGATATGTGAAACCACAGAATGTACTTTCTAATGGCTGGCCCATCCTAGCGAAGCTGAAGGTCAATTTTAACTGTGGGTTCCCAGAGGTTTTCCTGGAAACTGAGGAACAATGAAATGGTGGAGAATGGTTTGAGTCACTCATCAGTGCCTGGAGGAGAAAACCAGCAAAAGTAATGAACAAAGGCAGGGGAAGCCAGAAAGAACCTGGTATTATGGCCTTGCGAATGATCTAAGAGAGAAGAAGTAAAAGCTTCTGTTTATTCAAGGTCTACACAGAAGCTGGCTCAAAACTTTATTATTCTTGCCTCTTTGATTCCTTGAAAATAAGAACACATCCCAAAATACATCCATTCTCCTAGAAACAGATAGACAAAAGTCCCAAATACGATCTCACTGGCTGGGTCAAGGAGCTTTCAGGAGGAAAAGGAATGTAGCAAGCATTTCCTTCAGCTTAAACATTGCTAGAATTTGCTTCGTAGGCAGAGGAGTATCTCTCCACAACTCATTATAGTTTCAGACCTTTATTCAGGGAGGCAGAGACATGCACATGACTACAAATTCGGAGGAGAAGGAGCTTCTTTACACAAGGGAGCCCCACTTGATTGCACTCCAGCTGCAAATCTAGGGGGGAAAAAAAAGGTAGTTTTCCATTTTAACAGAGGATTGGCTTCCACTGTAAATGTTGGAGAGTTTTTTGGAGGCCAGTTGTGGTGAGGAAGGTAAATGAACTATTTCAGAGGGCTAATGTTTGTGGGACAGAAAGACCAACCTACTAGGAGTTATTTATTCACAAGCATTTATGGGAGATCTATCTGTCTGCACTTATCTCTAAGTTAATAATAAGGTATCCATATTAGAATATAGGAGCTGTAATGCAAAAACGAATTAATACTTCATCAAAGTTAACCTAAAGTGGTCAACAGTTATTACATCGAGAAAATGGAGAGCCTTTATTTTCCTTGTGTTCCCCAAACACTCACTTCTGACATATTTTTACTTATTTCCCTATCTACAGATTGATGACCCATTTCATTCTTGTGCAAAATATAAGGTTCTTCTGCTTGGTCCACCCCTTCTTAGAGATGTTGCTGGGAAGGACAAGCACAAAAGGGCTTTCTGAGCTGGTTCTTCTCCTGCTTTCATAACCTAACACCTCTACAAGAGCTGCAAGATCCCAGAGGGTGTCAAGATTAATTTGAAACACTTCCTAAAGGCTTGCAGATGTGCTTATGTGAGTGGAGCCACTGCTAAATTTGCCACATGCTGCACACAATTTTCACCACTGGTAACTGCTCCTTTTCCCTTCAAAAGAGCAACAGAAGTTTAATTTCTTTAGTTCAAAGAGTGTAAAAACATTACTGAAGACTAAGTGAATCGTAGAACTGAAACGAAAATGTGATCTTAAACTAAAGGTAGTTAAAGTCTTTGGTGTAGAGGTGAAACTTCTAGCAGAAACATGAGAAGTGATGCTGGGAGAAGCTAGAAATTATGCTGTCCTTATCTAAAAAACTTTTTATTATATATGAAAAGGTGTCAAGCTTTCAGGATTTGTCAAGTTTTTCACTTAAGAAAGGCAGGTAACATAACATTAAAGTCTAGAAAGATCTTTTTCAACTATTAAAGCTGGACCTTGATATTTGCATGGTATTAGATTTATTTTATTTTTTTTTTATCCTAGGGTGAACACCTTTTCACTGTATGTATATCTGAAGAAGAGACTCATACAGACACTCTAAAGCACTCACAAAGTAGGTTTTCTCCTTTCCCTTTCCACAAGCTACCAGACACACTTCAGGCTCAAACATGTCCCCGGTGTCAAAAAACAGTGGAAAACTTCTACTTGTGGTCATTGTTAAGCCTAACCTATCTATTTGAATATTCAGTATTTTATCTCAAAAGTGGTTGAAATGCAAGAGGGGCTCAAAATCAGGAGGGAAAACAGACAGTCACACGGACCATAGTAGATCAATCAAATGTCTGATGGCCTTGAGAGACACTAAACAACTTCCTTTCTTAAAAAACAATAACAGGCTACTTTTCCATTAAAGCAGCAGTTCCTAAATAGATGATCCCTTACCTCACCAGTGTTTTAGGCCATAACAACCCTTCCCAGCTGGTCCTTAGGACCATATAAGACAACACTATCAACTTCAAGTTTAATGGAAAGGATGCATTAGGTTTATAAGAAATTTTAGTTGAGGTCAGTTAAGTCAAGAAATTTTGGAATCTTTGTAGTGAGGACAAGGTTAATATTCAAAGCACAATATAGAAACCTGAAAAAAAAAAACCCACAAAAAAACCCACAAAAAAAACCAACTAAAAGAACCACCACCAAACCAAATAAAAAAAAAAATCACCAACAAAAAAGTAAAGCTCAGAACGAAAAATAAAACCCAAAGGAGAATTCAAGTCCTGAAAAAAAGGGTTTCCAGAGATTCCATGAATCTCACTGGTGAAGAATTGAAGACATATGCTTTCTACAGGCTCCAGAGAAATATACCCATCCCAGCTGAAGTAGACACCAAAATTAGAAACCAAGTCTTCTGTTTGAGTAATTCAGAGGCTTCAACACACTTGAGAAAAAATAGTTCTTAGGGTGGCAGGACTGTTGCTCCACTGGCTGCAGGAGATCCTGGGGTCATCTGAGAAGTGTTCCAGGTAAGCGCCTACAGTCACGTAGGATATGTCTGAGGCACAATGACCAGACTTTTGCTATCGATTTATCCAATGGTTATTCAAGTCCCTTAATGATGGTTAACTGCCCAAGAAATGCTACCAAGGGCATTTCATCTTGAATTCTGAACACAAATTAGAACCTAGAGAACTTCAAGGGAGTCCTGAGGCTGTGAGGATGATAACCAGAGCCAATAAAAATACTTTAAAGTATAATTCTGAAGAATTGGTGTCAGAGGAAAGAAACCAAAGGGTGAAATGAAAAATTAATTTCTTTTTCCCCTCTTGCCTTGTATCTTTGGAGGGCTACTAGTCAGATTGAAATGCTGTTCTCCTAGAATACAGCTTTGGGGGACTGGCTGCATCTGGATAAGAAATGAATGACAGAAGCTCACTTTGGGGGAACAACAGAAAACAGCAGAAGGCAATTTTCTGTAAGCACTAGGAGAAGAGCAGGAATTGTCTGCAGGAAGAACTAGTTTCCAGGTTCTAAGCAAAGTGTGAACCTGGGATACGACGTCAGCAGGACTTTAGCTGGTGAGAATGTTTCATAATTGATGTATTTCTTCTGCTGCATAGTGCACCCTCGTCAAATCCAGCTGTTACTTCATTAGACCAACTGGTGGTGCAAATCTCTGTGGATAGGCTACATCTGGTATATGAATATGTAATTATATTTCTCTGTAGGCACCATATGAATGTCCAGGTAACTATGACATTCAGTATCTAAGAAGACGACACGTCATCAATGTCCAATTGAATACAAGAAAACAATAAAAAGCCTTCTAGGGTCAAAATAAGAACATTCTGAGGTCATCAGCTGTTTGGAGGATGTGTTTTCTTTGACCTACCTTACTCAGCTTGCTGTTGGGAATGAAGAGCAAAAGAGCAATAAATACTTGAAGTATGTTCTCAGAACTATTCCATACAGAGACACTTCTCAGTGGATCACAAGAACATATATTTGCCTTATATCCTTTCAAAACCAGTCATGTTCATCAGTTTCAAATTAACTTCTTTCAAAACTGATTTAGAACTGTTACTTTTATTAAGATGCACAAAAATAATACAAAAAAAATATTAAAATTGTTTAGAAGTCAGGTTGTAAATCATGTCAAATTCACCATTAAACCTCTTGGTAGGACACATTTTTTGCAAAACCATAAAAACTGAAAAATTTCCAAATGTACAGCAGTTCAGAAGGAAGCAGAAGCTTCAGACTCAGCCTTCTTCTCTAAAAGAGATCAAAACAAGAATCCCAAATTCAGGCATTCTGAGATTTTAAAAGAATTCAACTCCGGATCTGACATTCGCAATTCTGACCCATGATCTGAATTTTATGCTCAGAACAACGTCCCAAGCAGACTGAGCTCCATTCTAAAGAGCTCTATTCTACACTATGGAAGAAAGAATATTTCAGGCAAAATAAGAGTGGATCTGAAACTCTGCCTGAAATTCAGTCCTACTTTTGCTGGAGGTCCTGAAGTTCACTCTCACTTCCCTCCCTTACACAAAACAATTTTTAATTTGGCAAGGAAGGTTGTCTGTACTGCTGAGATCTGGAACTGAATTAGATGAGTTAAACTCATCTAATCAGACTTGCTCCTCTGCACAACATCAAATTGCCTGTTCTGGTTGCCACATTCTTGCCTTCTTCCCGTCTGGTAAACATATTATGTTCACTACCATCCCTTTAACGATGTGTAAGGACTTGAGGTCTGGGTGTCTGGAGGTGTGACCTTTGTTTCTCCTCAGCACCAGTTACTCTGGGTGTGTACTGCTAAGTTCTTCTGTATAACAATAGTGGAGATGGATGGATGGATGGATGGATGGATGGATGCTCCTGTGACGTTCGTACTGGGGTCAATTCAATCTACTGGGCAGGCTTATGAGAATAAACTCAGATCTGATTTTACTGGTATGATATCAAATGTCATTTAGGTAATGATGACTCTCTAATACTCAGGCAGTACCTTTTGGCCATAGGGACATATGAAATCTCAGAGCTGCTCCACAGAAGTAGGTATATGAACTGTCTGACTATATGAGACAATGCATACATCACCAAGTGAAATGAATGAAAGCGAGAAGGCTCCTGAAATGCAGTTGGCAGTTACTCAGCAGCAAAGGGGCAGATGCAGTCCTCGTTAGACTGGAGGGGTGGGGGAAATACATAGATGTAAACTGCGTCAGCTCCTGGTTTTGCTAAACATATCAAAGCTCCCAAGGACATCCGTTTCTCCCCTCACTAAAACAATGCCTAGAGAAAGTGGATTCATGTACATCAGGAAATGAAGCCTTAAACAGCCCACACACATTCTTTATTATACAACTCTGGATTTACCCATCAGCTGCTTTGCCAGGTACTTTTCCAACCTTCTCATTCTTTGCCATGTACAAAGATGCCTCAATTTATGCCCTTGCTCATTACCACCCTGACTTACCCCTGTGCTTATGCAGCTTGTAGCTTTGACTTTTTCAGTGTTTTCAACATTTGTGGCATTTTCTTGCGTTAGAAGTTCCACAATCCCCTCTTCCACCCCTTACTCACTTGCCTTTGTCCTCCCCTAGGCTTTTATTCTCCTAACAATCAACTCAAAGGGGTCAGCAACTCCAGCCCTGGAGTAAACCTTTTGTAAAGGACTTGAGAAACTCACAGTTGTTCCACCTTTTAAGTTTTATTGATCTCTATAAAAAGCTCAGCAGCTCAGTTAAGGGTGTTATGTGGATGAACACACACAAATGATGATTCTGGCCAAAGAAAAGGAGGGAAAAAAAAAAAGTAAAAAGAAGAATGCTGGCTATTTTGAACTGTTTAATGGACAAAAATCATGCACAAAATCAGAACTGCACATTTGCTTCCAATACACGGACTGTCTTTTGAGGTGTCTCCCTGGTCTTCTTGAGAGTGGTTTGGTTGGTGGCTCAAGAGAAATTTGGGAGTGTTTAAGTGCATAAAGATGCACAGAGAAGCCTGGAGGAAATTTCAAACCTATTTGCACCTTACATAACTGAGCCATGCACAAATTTTAGAGATTCAATCTTTAAAGATACATCTGGAGATGTCTGTGTGAGGACTCACATTGTCTTTGGCTTCTTCTGTGTTCTGTAGAGAGACATGGGCATGAGAAGTGACTCACATCTAAGCTGGCTGAGTCACCCCCGAAAGATACTGACCTTTTCTACAGAAAACCTCAAATCCTTATCACTAAAAGGATAATAAACTCCCCATCCTCTCTTCTCTGTGTGTTCTTGTCTCCTCAGGATGCAGGTTCCTGGGGAAGGAATTATCTCTAAGTACATTAAAATGGCACAAAGCATTATGTAGTCACATTTCATTCTATAATATAAATAAGAAAACCAACAACAATCAACCTGGATGTTTATAATAGTTGTTTTTTGTTTTGAAAGTGTTGCCCTGAAAACCCCCGCCTGTCAGCCTAAGGGAAGCTTTGGTGTAGATGTGCATTCAACCAACCTCATGCCCCCAAAAATATCAACTTTCATAGCAAGTTTATCACTAAATTTTAATACAATACAAAAACTTACAGCAAAATAATAGAGAAAGTAATTCAGGTGGAATCATCTGAGTTGGAAGAGTAGAAGAAAAAATATGTAATACGTCAATAAAGAGACAACTAATTGAGGGAGCAAGCCGAAAAGAAATCAATGTGGATCCACCCTTGAGATGTACTCAACAATTGATTTGACTATTGTCATGGTGTCACTAGTACCCACTGGAGAACAATATTATTCAGAATAAGCATGCACTAGACTGTTGTCATCAGCAAGTGGGGTTAGGTGAGCTATATGTTAGAATAGTTTTATAGATGATGAAAAAAATCCCACCTGTCCTTCAGATTTACACACCAAGAATATTCCACTAGGATCATCCTGTTTCTTTGGATAATTTAGCAGTTACCGAAGTTAGTAATTTAAGCAAGCTTTCAATTGTCTCTTAATCTCTTCTCTGGAATTAAAAAAACCCAAATCAATACACAATTAACTAAAAATATATTGTAATAAAAGTACTCTTTTCAGTGTCAGAAAAGCTTGAAGTGTAAATTTTCCCCCAGAATAGAGCCAAAGACCAAAACATATGCCAATGCCTCTTAGCATCCAACAAACAGCTTCCTTATAGAGGATCAAGTGTTTGCTGCTCCTCATCTCTTTTTACTGTACCTCCTGCAGTCTTCACATCTTTGTTTATCCCAGCCGGCAAAACACATGCCATTTTATTGTCCCCTTCTTCCTTCTGAACATCTCACGTGGTCACTGTCCCAGGTAGTCCTTGTTGTCCTTTGCAGTAGGTCTACTACTCCCTTTTCTATTCATATTCCCTTCTCTATCAACATTTTTAGACTCATTTTCCCAGGAAAATCCAGATCACACTGGTGAGACTGTGACTGTTTCTGCCTCTTCATCTCCCCAACAGCTTCTGAACTCTCTGACTAATTTCAGACGACTCTCAACAAACACATACAGTTGGAGGAAAGTCAGTGCTCCGATCCACAGAAATGACTGTTGCATGTTAGCTTCTGTTAGATCATAAGGACACCACATCACTGGTCCAGCAGAAAACCAATACGGAAAATACAATAATTTTCCAGCAGAAGTAGCAGATGGAAGGGTGAGCCCATTTTTGCTCACACCCATGGGAAAAACAATGAGCCTTTGGCAGCTGCATGGCAGGCAGCAACTTAAGCCAAACGAGAAGTCACAAACTGGACAACGGTTGCTCTCTTTTTTCCTAAACCCATGTGTTTTTACACAAAGCCATGTGCACACACAGGGAAAGTGGTGGGAAGGAGTGTTTGAAGACAGAGTCAGTACAAATGAAGGAGAATTAATGTTATATCAGAACCAGTGACATCTCACACCATATCTTCTCTGACTGCATCCTACCTCCACAATTCCCTTTGTGAAGTTTCCCCATGCTGGTTCCAGTGCGGACGTTGTCCTGGTGTTGGACTCAGCTTGCCCACCCCATGGGCACCACAAAAACCTGAAGGCCATCTTGAACACCACTGATATTCTAGCTGTTGTGATGTGTCCTGCAATGTAAAGGATACCACGAAGGTGCATCAAAGCACTTGTGCACTTGGAAAAATGACGACTGAGGAGAAACATGAGTAGCCAAGAGATGCTGAATAAGGGAACGATCATTTACAATCCTTTCTAATACAAGATAGGATCACCACAAACACAAGGAAATGCTATTTCACATAAGTTAGTCTAAGCTGTGGAGGCTCTTTTCTGGTTGATGCTGCTGATTTTTGCAAGAGTTTAGTCAAATTCACTGGAGAAAAATTCACACAGTACTGCCTGGTACCATCATATTAGCTCTCATTCAGAATGTACCTGGGCCCTGCCAGGGTTGGGGTACCCAAGTGTCTCAGTCCAGTACATTTAGGTTGCTTTTGCCCTCCCCTTGACATCTGCTTTGGCTGTTTGAGGCTGCACCATCCTTTGCTCTAACCCTCCACCACAATTGTGCCATCCCACGGAACGTCTCATTCACAGATA
>NW_009735313.1:13330-29631 GCF_000703405.1 Apaloderma vittatum | reverse complement strand
GAGGGATCACCCAGCGGGAATTGGTTGACTTTCTGCTCCGTGTCATCCCTCGACACACTTTGGGCTGTCCATTTCAACTCGGCAGTACCCCTGGCTCTCTCCCCTCTCCCCAGGGCTCTCTTTCCCCTTCTCTTGCCAGCAGTGAAACTCCAACCTGCTCCTACACTTTGCCTTGTCCTCCTCTTCACTCCCCTCCTTCCCTCACTCCTTTTCTTGCTGCTGTAATGTTTTCCACAGCATGCAGCCCACCTCCTGCAAAGAGATGCCGAACAAAGGGGCTGACATTCTTGCTGCCCTCCAGCTTCTCCAAGCGCTCCCAGCACTTTGACAGTACAGCTGCTGTGATTTTTTTTTTTGTCCCCCTCTATGCTTTCCTCATCTTTTGTTGAACAATCTGTTGAACAATCATTAACGGGGAAGGAACTTAGTCCCTGTTTAGGAACACTGTGAATCAGAAAGGAGAGTGTTAAAATTCAGAGTGAGGATGTCTCCTCCCACTCTTTTCTTTCCCCCTCTTGCCCTCACTCCTTCTCTTTTACCGCAACTGATGGGACTTTCTCACCCAAGGTAGGAAAGAAATTGAAGACCCATAGAAGGATACAGCTAATCTGCCCCACGTAGCTTGTGCCCACCAGCACCATCACCAGCTCCCCCACCACCCTACAAAATGACAAAGAAACCTTGATTACTGACTCACCGTGGCAGTCGAAGGAGAGAGGAGGGGGGTAAAAAAAAATAATAATAAAAAAAATAATGCTTTGCATTCGTTTATAATAGCGGGTTCTGAGTCTGCTGGGAGATTGGCTGGCATTTCGGCAGCTGAGGGGGCTGCTTGTCACACTGACTCACCTGCCACAGCAGCAGCTCTGAAAGGCACCTCGGGAGAAGTGGGAGAGGGAGAGGCTGGGGAAGGAGGAAGATGTACACCCCACAGACACACAGAGGGAGGGTATCCACCCCCCTCCCCACACACACATATCCTCCTCTCCCAGTTCTACCCCACAGATGCACGTGTGCCTTTTGGGTGTCACTCACTCTCCTCCTTCATTCAGGCTAAACCTCGGCTTACGTCTCAGCCCCTCTCAGCTCCCCATTCACATTAGTGACAGCATAATGAAGTCCAAAGCAAGAAAGACAATTGTCCTATCTGACCTGCTGCCTCACTTTACCAAAACATGACTTTCTGGGGAAAAAGAACCTGTGCAGGAGCCCACAGCACTGTTTTCCTGGGTGCTGGACCCAGCCTTGAGACTGGAGTACTTTACCATGGGGGCTGACCGTGACCATTCCCGGTGGCTGGTGGGTCATTGCAGTCCCTCACCCTGAACACGAGGCAGGACACAGACTCTGAGGCTGTTTCTACGGGAACTTCAAAGTCCCTTTCCAGTATTCATGAAAGATTCCAGGATACAAGGAAGAAAATCAGTGTTCATTGTATTACCAGCTACATTTTCTCTTTGGAAATTTTCCCAGTGCTTTAGGACCACAAGGAACAAGGTGGCAGGACTGAAGGTTTCCTCTTCCTACCTTGGATGCTGCTCCCTCTTCCTGCCATCTTATTCCTCCTTCCTTTTCTCCCTATTATTTCTCATCCTATGTCTGGCCACTCCTCTTCCAACCTGTTTCTCTATATTCTTCCACCCATCCTTGCTGCTTCTTCCTGCTCTTACAAGTCCCCCATATGAAAACAGACACCTGAGTACCTGCCCTTTGCACTGACTAATCATCTGAAAATAAATGGGGAGAAGGGTAATTGCTCCTATGATTTTACTCCTGCTTTACTTCATGAGTAGGCAACTCCTGCATTATTTTTTTTTCACACTGGTTAGAGCCCAGTCAGCTCCCCTCACCATAAACAGCATCCTCAGAGGATTCAGCTTTTGCTTTGAAGGTGTGTGAGTGCAGCACTGAGTGGAAAGGGGGTGCTTTGATAAAGGTTTTCCAAGAAATCAGCAAGGAAAGATAACTCAAAATGCCTCTAGGTTTAGGATCAGAGAAAGGAATGTCAGTGGTGCAGAGGAGTGATAGATAAGAGTCATATGATGATAACCAGTATCATCTTATGGTGTTCCACCACCTGTTTGGCTAAAGCACCTGTTACCCCTGAAATGAACCCTTGGACTGCAGCCTGGAGTCACACAAGGAGATTTTCATATGTGTTTGCAGCTCCTAAATGCTTCCAGATTAGTAAGATTTATGAACCATAATTGATAATCATCATACACTCTAATAAACTTGCTTTTATTTCCAGTACTCATACAATCCAGAAAGCATCAGAATCCCAAAGGCATTATTATTCCGGACATTAAATCCCCAAAGAAGACATTTGATAGTATAGAAGCTGCAAACCACAGGACACCCATCCAGTGCAAACAAAAACTCAATGAGAAGGAAGTGAAAGAAACCACTAATTCTCAGGAATTTTATTTCCCCTTCATATACTGTGAGCACATGTTGAAGCTGTTTTCTTTCTCCTTACACAGAGGACTTCAGTGTTTGATTCATACCCTGAGGTCGTGTTTGCTGCCTTGCTTCTGAGTCTGACTGGAACAACACAAGAATGATCCGTGAAAGCCTGCAGTTGTTTCACTGCTGGAAAAAGGAAGAGGAAGAAGAAAAAAAGAAAAAGAGAAAAAAAAGGGAAGGAGAAGAATACTACAGAACTACAGATGAGTTCAAAAGTTTGGAGAAGTATTGGGAGCTCTGCGTTCATTTCCAAGGGTTGCACCTTTTATTCTTTTCATTTCTAATCAATACTGAGCTGGGAATAAATCCACAGGATTGACGTGCACACTATGCTGAGCTATTTCGTTTTGTCTTGTACTGGAAAGTGTTTTCAAAGGTGTTTGCTGGTGGCTGGTACTGTTCCCTCCACCTCCCACCCACTGGATTGGGTTAGGAAGCTCTGCACAGAGGAGGGAAACAGACTTAAAAGCAATGGAGAAAAGTCAAAGTAAAGATCAATCCTTTGGAAAGAGGGAACAGGGGAAGATGAAGCAAAGGGAGAAAAAGGGAGACGGCTTCACGCTGGGTAGTGTGATTTACTGGCCAGGGGTTAGCTGGTTTTCTCCTGGGTCTACTTTTTTTCTGGGTGATATTTTCCAACAAGTGTTGGTGTCTCTGGCTTGCTGGATGATGGCTGGAAGCCTTTACCCTCCAGACCTTTTTTTCATCTTCCCCAGTTGAGGGTGAGAGCTGCCTATAGTCTGCTGTATTAACTCCGTGGTTTGTATTGTACAGGAGTTTTTATCAGAGTCCACTATCCCTGTGTCAATACGTAAAATTCTTTCTCTGCTATGGAAAGTTATTTTTAGTGTTGGGTGGAGGCTGGCTGGCAGCAGAATAGTTCCCTTCGATTGGCTCCTCATTCAAAGAGCCAAATCTTCTAAGCAAAGTTGTTCTTCAAGGAGTCGTAGGTCAAACATTTTCTTGATGTGTTACCAAGCTGGTCAGAAAGAACTGTTACACAAGTGAAAACCAGTAAGTTTTTGAGACTCGTGGGTCTACCTCCACTGCTTTGCTCATTGTTTCCTCAGAGCTCACACCTTTGTTCCAACAGAATAAATTCCTGACTCCAAAGTCATGTGCTGTTGTTCAGCATGGGATTGCAGTCATCCATTCTGTATCCCTCTCATTGCATTCACCCCTCAACGTCAGACATTGACCTGGGGCCTTTTCAAATAACAAGCTGAGTGGAACCGAATTACCATCTACTTTGCTGCCCATCCTTGCTTATAGATCCTTTTCCGCATGTTTTGCTTCTTAAATTCTCTTTCACATTGCACAGACACTTTTGAATTTATTTGACTTCATTTCACCACGTACAACTTCATTTCAGTCTTTTATGCCACCAGTTCTAAATTCTGACCCTTCTCATCTATGTTTCTTCTGCTGCTGGTTGGTAGAGCCCTTAGTGCTTCAGGCACCTTATTAAAAGGAGTCATGAATATGTTACGAACTCACTTTGTAACTAAGATAATTAAAGCCTCCACGGGTCCTGTCTCTATTCCATTCTCTACGCTATGCCTTACCTTCTGCTTGCAGTTCCTTTACCTGGTTTCTGGTCCACAGACAGGTGGAAATAAATCCAAACTCCCCTAAATTAATGTTTTGATGTAGTTTCATGAAGCACACAGCCTTTTGACATTTCCTGGCTCTGGATTAACCCTTCATGCAGCAGAAAAAAAAGTGTTTCTTAGATTAGTTTGCTGAATTGCTGGTCCTCCCTCCCTTGATCTTTGTTGATAGATGGATCCTGTAGTGTTTTCTTTTTGTTTCTGCTAGATTTAGAGAGTGCTCCAGAGGAAGCCCAAGGCATGAATGAAGTGTCAATCAGCTCCTCCATCAGCTGGCTTCCGAATAAACAAAGGTTTAGAAATGCATAACTAATGTTCAACAAGGATGTCCCCAGCAAACACATTAGCAGAAAGTCTACCAAGTCACTCCCTTCCTAACCCTCTCACCAGGACCCCAAGAAGTCATTAAATCCTGTGTTAGCCGCCACAGCAGCAGCTACCAAGCACTTACAGAGAGGACGCAAGAAGCTGACCTTCTTGCCTCCACTGGTGTCAGAAGCAACGTAAGAAGTTTCTCTCCCACACACGGTACTCGGCTCTCCGCTTCTTATCCCACTGGGAACGCAGGCACAGCACACACCCCCACACGCGGCTGCAGTCAGTAAAACACACCAGGAGAGATGCTGTTACCTAGGCAATGGTGATCACAAGTCTTTGAAAAGGGAGTGGAGGAAGAGGCATGGGAAAATGCATGGTTAGAGAAGGAGAAAATGAAGCCACCAGAAAAGATTGAACTGAGATATAAGGCCTGAAATTCTGGGATACTGGCAGCTGCTGGTATTGGGAGATAGGGTTTTAGACTTATTTTTCTTTTTAATGTTAAACACAGTTCTGTGATGGACAGAAATGGATTTTTGATTTCTTACCAGCCTGAGAAATGTTGCCAGCTTGCAGGTTTGTGATCTAACCTTTGCAGAAGGGCAGGCTGCTGCTCAGGTCCTGGTCAGGTCCATGGCTGGCCAAGATTTTGGACCAAGACTCATCCTTTGCACAGCTGGACCTAAGCAAGGTCCATAAGGAGAGGTTGCCTGAAGTTGAGTTTTTTTGTGTGGTCTTCCACAAACAGACATGTCTTCTCTCTCTCTGATCTTCACCTCAGTCGTAGTCCATCTAAACCATCCCCCAAGAGAGTAACAATGAGTTTCTAGCATAACTCTTCTGAAACAGAAGCTTCCCTGGAAGTAAAACCAGGGCTTGCAGGATCTCACCTCCACACTTCACACTGATACGTGTTTCCAGTGAGGACTCCTCTCTTCAGTCTCCAGTGCCAGGCCTAATGTTAGAGTGGTTGAGCCCAGGCATGAGTACATGGCTTATGCAGGCGTAACTCAAGAGTACAACTGCAGTGCTAATGAAGCCTCACTGCCTTTCGGAAGCAAGACCTGAACCACTCTGTGGCATGTTTTCATGCACATAAATAGCATTCTGTACAGAACACAGAATGAAACAACCCTGCTGCAGCAAAGCCGCATGACCAAGAGTAAGACCAGCTGCAAACTCAAGTCATGCCAGATGTCCTGCTACCTGATGCCATCTAATTAATTTGTGCCAGACCTGTGATTGACAACGTGATGTAAGTCAACAAATTCAATAGCCTCACTCCAGATATGGGATGTAGCAAAAAAAAAATAAAAATCCTTCCCAAAACCCCCCTGTTAACTCTCCTTGTGCTCTCACTGCAGTCATGCAGGCGGTTAGTAACAAACAAAACCCCAGCAGAAGCTTGCACATGGAGGTCCTGTGTGGTAAGGATGGAGGATTTCAGTCACAAAAGGACTGAAATACTGCCTCAAGCTGCGTGGGAATCATGGGAATGTAGAAGACACAACAGGATGAAATCTTTCCCCTTCTTTCAAGCGTTGTAGGGAGGAGAGGAGAGGAGAGGAGAGGAGAGGAGAGGAGAGGAGAGGAGACGAGACGAGACGAGACGAGACGAGACGAGAGGAGACGAGAGGAGACGAGAGGAGAGGAGAGGGAGGAGAGGAGAGGAGAGGAGAGGAGAGGAGAGGAGAGGAGAGGAGAGGAGAGGAGAGGAGGTGCAGAGATAAATGCTCTACTTGCAGGTTTCATTGGTTGTTGCTTTCAGATTAAGAAAAAGTGAAACGTGGAATAAAAAAGAAAATAGCACAAAGCACACACACACACACATACACATACACGAAAGACAACACGTCCCTAGCAGCACAAGTGTCACAGAGAGGGGATGGATTTTCTTGCCTGCAGCATTTCCTGTGTCCGCTTCCCCACTAGGTCTTTGTGGCTTTGTGAAAAGGAAAGGATGTTGTGTACAAAAGGGACCAAGCTGCCTGGGTGGAAAAGTGATGGGAGAGAACCAGAGAGAGGGGGAAAGAAGTAGGGAATAATAAAGGACACACAAACCTCTTGCACTAAATAGAGGGATTTGGAGCGTTTAAGCAGTTAAGCCCCTTCTCAGGGCTTAAAAAAAAAAAAAAGAAGGAAAGAAAGGAAAACAAGGTTGCAGATTTGTGGTCAAAATGATGTTTTTCTGGTTACTAAGGTGGGGGAGAGTGAAGGAGGTGGTAAAGAAATGATGCCTTTTCGATGCATGGTTTGAAGGGAGACCCACCATGGCAGAAACAGGGAGGCCTCATTAATGTGGCAGTGGGATGGTCCTTGTGATGGACAAACCAGACAAGAATCCTTGGCATGGCTCAGCACCACTCGTCCTTTGCTGTGCAGCAAGGCAGTAGTCCTCCGAGTAGCCTGAAGAGAGCAGTGGGATCCCTCCTGGAGGTAAAGTCAGCACAGATTAGCTCACAGCCCAAGAGATTTAGAGGACAAGAGTTTGCTTAAATTCAGATCATCTGCTAAAACCAGAGTCTCCTCAATAGAGTTTCATTTCACTCTCTTCTTTTAAACAGCAATGTTGGATGTAAAAGCAGTGGGATTGAAGTACAGGGATTGTATTCATAGCATATGACCTGAACCAGGCTTTTGATATCTTCAGCAACTTCACCTTCTAAGATGTCCAGAATCCCTGAGATCCAGGTCCCAAATGGGAGCCTGGGACATTCCTAAAAAATGGTGCCAGAAGAGGTTACCCTGTTAGTGTGATATGGCTTACAGAAATATTTGGTTTCTGATGAAACCAGCAGAGTGGAGAAACGCCTCTGTGCTGGGTTTTGCTTCCAATCTGTATCTCCTCACATGACTGGGTACAAAACTTCAGCCCTGTCTCACAGCCCAGCACACTGCAATTGGCCATGCCAATGAGAAATGGCAGTGCATGAGTGCAGAAGCAAAACTGTGTTTGAACAGACATTCCTGTCCACCTTGCATTTTCTTTTTGTTGAACAACTCTTTCTGTGAATTTTTTTGGCTGTAGATAATCAAGAATAAAATCAGATCCTTTCCAGGTCAAGTTCTTGGACAGATCACTAGCAAAGGCCATAAATTCTTGCTTTGAATATCACGCGTTTACGAGAGATATAACGATCTGCTAGAAATTTTTCATTCCAAAAATGCATTTCTGTACAATGCCTTTTAGACAAAGCTGATTTAAGGGTTTCTCTGTCATGAGTGACTCTGCAAAGAAAGCTCTGGCGAAATATGCACCTTAATTTCAATTCTAGATTTGAAGCCCAGCTGTTCTTACTTCCCTCTACAGTCCGTGGAAGATACACCTCACTCAAGAGATGGCTGCAGGTGACTGATCTTGTTTAGGCAGCAATGTTAAGTATGTAGGTAGGAAGCATGAAGTCCTGGCTCATCCATATGAGGACATCTACCTACCTGTGTTTAGCACTTGTAGCATCAACTTCAGACGAACTGAGTCAAGGTCAGCTGATTGCATTCTGTTTTACCATTGTCTTCTTTGAGTAATACAGTACTAAGCACCCAGGACAGGGCAGGAGAAAATGTCCTCAGATAGCTTATTCTAAAAGCCACTCCACAGTCCTTAACCTTGATGCATGCCAGCTGTCTTGACAAATCCTTGTGTGTAACTATTACTCGTACAGAGGCAACCCAAAAGTTGTCACTCCACCATTAACCCTGGACTGTGTGTTCTTTGCTTCGCTTGCAGAGCTTTTAAGGAACAAGAAGATACTTCATCTATTCAAACAACATTAAAAAGAACTATGAATAAGCAGCCTTCGGTCCTTGCAGAGGATTTGCAGAGAGTGAGTCTTTAAAAATGTAATTTATGGAGAGGGGTTGTGTGTCATAACCATTATAGTCGTCTTTGCTGAGCACTGTCAAATGGGAAAGGAGAAGTTAGCACAAATAGAAAAATGTCTCCAAAAATAAAGAGAAAAAAATGACAAATGATAGCAGCCAATGTAAGTGACCAGTGACTGGGCAAATATTACTTGTAAAGGTTTGTGTCAGAAGGAAAACCTCAGAAGATTAGAGGAAAGACACCTTACTGCCACCATCCACCAGGCTCTCCAGACAACCCTAGGATAGTTATAAAACCAAGACACAGGAGTATCAAACCTTTACAACAAGTAGGCCAAACTGTTAGATTTCAAGCTGATAGAAGCTGACAATTTGCAGACATAACAGTTAAATAAGTTACACCAGGAACATTTATCATAATCAACAGTGGAGGGTTAGCAGTCCTCCAAGAGGAACAGAAAATGCCAAAAGAAGGATGCTGTCTACTTTTCTAAGGTTTTCCAGAAAAATAGTTCTTGCAAAAAAAATAAAAAAAATAACAAAAAAACCCCAAACCACAGAGAGCCAGACAAAGAAAAAAACACAGAAGCACTGAGATGTGATCAAAATATCATCTCCAGTTGTCTTATCAAAAGAGTCTCCTAAAACCAAGACGGGTCCTAAAAGCAGAAAGTCCCAACTGTATCTATGACCAACATACAACAACATTCCTTTCAGACAAAGTCTATCTGGATGAGGGATTAATCTGTTCTTTATAGGTTTTATTTTGTGAAAATTTCTTATTCAACTCTATCTGACTAAAAGAAATAGAACAAAAATCAGATAAAATGTTGGCTTTTTCTGTCTCTCTTTTAAAAAGTTGTTTTACTTTTAATCAAATGTAAATAAAAGCAACACTGGCCAAAATACCAAAGATTTGGCTAGAACTCTTGGACCCTTAACATGTGAAAGGAGCTTCAACTTTTGTATCTCAAAGCTGTGTTGCACGGTGACACGAAAATATAAATTTACTTTCCACCCTATACCCATCACATCCTCCTGCCAATCAAAACACACCTCACGCACCTGGAGTCCCCAACCCTTCTACTCCTATTTTTGTGGCTGAAATCTCAGCTCAGTAAGAGGATTGATTGAATGCACACATCTCTATTTTTTTTTTTGCTGATGTTGTTTTATCCCTTGTCTCTAGTGGGAATGTATTATCTTTATCTTTTCTCAGAGCACTCAAGATGAGGGGAAAGCTGTTGAAAATAAATTAGACTAAAATAAACTCCGATTGGAAATGCTAAGTACTGCATGTTCCTGCTTTAGGAAAATCAAATACTTCATTCACATTCCTGAAACAGGACTTGGGACAATTTCAAGTGGTGTGACTTTTTTTATATCCTCCAAAAATAGTGAGCGAGCGTTATAAATTCTTACTTTTCTCAGATGATAAGAACGCATTCTTTATTAACATATAGCAAACCTTTCCTCTCTCATTGCACTGTTAATCAGAATTGGGCCTCAGTAGCTGACATGTCTGCATATTACATCAGTTTTTGTCAAGGATCCTTTTGACCGGTCACTGGTGACCACTTGAGCACATCTATGTAATTGATAACATCAAGATTGAAATGTTGCTGCAACTTCCATACCCTTAAAGAAGAGTTTTGCTTTCTGCTAGAAGCTGGATCTAATCTAATTTGCAAGAGAATCTAAGTAACAGACCCCAAACCTTCCATTTTACCAGCCCTGACAGACACTTTAGCAACAGGGAGGAGGAGATGCTTATCAGAATTAATGCCGCCTGCGCCACTGAGCAAACACAGCCCTGAGTCACTTCTAGTGAGTCTTGTCTTAGATTAACACCGAACATCTAATACGTTCATTGTTGCAACCCCTGACTTTGCTGGTCCCAGAGCTGTACTTGGGATACTGAAGCGGGAACCCTCCAGAGATTTCTACGAGGTTGAACAGACAATTCTGTGGACAGGCAGCATTGGTGTGTACAGATGGGGACTCCATCTTCTTACGTGTCTGATTTGTGGCCCCAAATTCATTTTGGTTAGGGAGCTCCTGTTCCCCATGCTTTTTTGCAAGGGGTGATATCTATGTAGACAAATTTCAGACTAAACAGTAGAGAACAAGAATGTTCCACACTACCAGGACCATTACCTCAAGAAATCATCTTCCAGAAGCAGCCATAGGATTGGCAAGGGGAATTCTGTGTATATGAGGATAGAGGGTGATGTCTCCTGCTGGCCTATAGTGTCAAGAGAAGTTCCTCTTCCTTAACTCTATTTGTCCCATGGAGTTTCTTCTCTTTCCCCTCCATTTTCCCTAACTCAGCTGGTCACTTAGACCTCTATCCCATCTAGGTAATTTCTCTGTCCCTTTTCTGCCTGTTTCACCTTTAAATCCATGCCTGACTTATCTTGCCAGGTCACATCCTCTCTCTAATTTTTTCTTCGCCAAAGTTCCCTGGTTGATTACTTGAGATCTCCATCGCTTCTTGTATGCTATTCCCTGTGTCCTTGCTCTGACTAAAAGGTCTGGGGATGACCAAGAGCTGTTGCCCCATCTTAGATCAGTCTGAGACCTTGAAGCAGAAAGCTTTGAAAATGGAGCAGGGATATCCCATCTGTTTTGATGTTTGCTCTCAGGGCAGGCAGGTAGGGAGTGGTGAAATGAGAGAGCAGAAAGAACTCTGTGGTATAAAGACTTTGTGCCCCTTCCACCTTTTCCCTCTTCTCCTTGAGGTTCCTCTACTCCTTTCTAACAAGACATAATGCTGAAGGGTAATGGGGTCACTGTAGGTAGACTATGCCCACAAAGGGAATTTCTGGTGAGATTTTGCTATGTCACTCAGCATACTTGGCAGAAACTTAATGGCAGGTTTGAAAACATTGGGATGATTCAATTGTAATAAATAATACTAAGAAAAGGAAGTCTACAGCTGATTCGAAGCAGCTATGTTCTAGAAGTGATTTGTTTAAAAGAGTTGAAAATGTTAATACATTAGTCTTTTCTGTTTAGATGCCTCTATTCTCCTCCAACTTTAAAAGTGTGATGAGGGTGATTGTCCCAAGCATAGACAAGGACAACGCTGCAAGGCAAGACTATAAAGTGATCCTTTTGCATCTCATCTCAAAGCTTCTGTTGTGGTACTCACAAGTTACTCCCGTCTGATACTTTCTTTGGTAAGTCACAAGCTCTGACCTTTGAGTTTCTGATAAGCCCATTTGTTTCATTGATATCCAGGCAAACCTACCTTATTTTTCACTTTCGACCAGCTGACAGGTCCTGTTTAGTCTGTGGCTGGGGAGCACTCCAAGTTCTCAGACCTGTCAACTCATATATTGAATAAGAGAGTCATAGTCCTGACTATCGTCTTGTGTTACCCATCAGCCTGGTGAGTGTATAACTTGCTGCCAGCACCGTTCTGTCTCTGCACTGCAGCCATCCTGAGCCCTCAGCTTATGGTGCAGAGCAGGAGAAATCGCTGGGTGCTGCAGCTGAGGCGATGTCATCCAGCAGGACACAGAGCTTAGAAGAGCCGTGCCCAGTGATCTCTTCTGCTTCTGCTGTGATCAAGCCTCCTTCTCTGCGTGCACACCTGTGGCCCTCCACCTTGCCCAAAGAGGGAGAGTGGGATGGACTGTTGCAACAGGACAAGGGATAATGGTTTTAAAGAGGGTAGATTCAGACTAAATAGAAGGAAGAATTTTTCTTAGAGTGAGGGTGGTGAAACACTGGAAAGCGTTGTCCAGAGAGGTGGTAGAAACTCCAGCCATGGAAACACTCAAGGTCAGGCTGGATGACGCTCTCACCAACCTGGTCTAGTGCAAGTTGTCCCTGCTGACTGACAGGGAGTGGGACTAGATGACCTTTAAAGGTCACAGAATCACAGAGTCAGAATGTCAGGGGTTGGAAGGGACCTCAAAAGATCATCTAGTCCAGCCCTCCTGCCAGAGCAGGATCACCTACAGCAGGTCACACAGGAACGTGTCCAGGTGGGATTTGAATGTCTCCAGAGAAGGAGACTCCACAGCCTCCTTGGGCAGCCTGTGCCAGGGCTCTGTCACCCTCACACTGAAAAAGCTTTTCCTAATATTTTTGTGGAACCTCCTATGTTCCAGCTTGTAGCCATTACTCCGTGTCCTGTCGTTGGACGTCACTGAAAAGAGCCTGGCTCCGTCCTCCTGACACTCCCCCTTGACATATTCATAAACATTCATGAGATCACCCCTCAGCCTCCTCTTCTCCAAGCTAAAGAGACCCAGCTCCTTCAGTCTTTCCTCATCAGGCAGATGTTCCACTCCCTTCATCATCTCTGTGGCTCTGTGCTGGACTCTCAAGCAGTTCCCTTCTTCAAGCAGGTCCTTTCCAACCCAACACATTCTATGATTCTATGACAGTAGAAATGATCAAACACCCTGGAGTCATCAATGCACACACGTGCTTTCTCCTGTGCCTAGGAAAAACCACAGTGACCACCACTGCATCCAACTGGCTGGCCAAAGATTATCTCCTTTAGCCCCTCCATGCAACAGTGTGTGCTGTACTCACACCTCCTACCTCCAGACACCAAAGACATGACTTGGCCATTCAGAACTGTCCCTGAATAGTTAATGGTAGTTAGTAACATGAGTTAGTGGTGGACCTGGCATTGCTAGGTTAATGGTGAGCCTCAATGACCTTAAAAGTCTTTTCCAACCTAAACATTTCTATGATTCAACGATTAAGATCTCTGTACCTGATTTTCCTTCTTTTGACCCCATTTCTTTACCTGTCAGCCCCCATTCAGCCCTTCCTAGCCTTCGTTCATCATCATTCAGAGTAACAAACTTTGATTTTGCTTAGGGTGCTGTGAGAGAGCTGTCTCTGTAATCACTATTTGCAATGGCTTTGTAAATAATGTTGATGATGATCGGTGATGATCTAGAGAGAAAGCCTGACTAACAGGAAAGGTAAGTCAAATCCTGAACATAAGACATGAACCTTTGCTTTCTCCAAGCTTTTTTCTCCTTGGGAATGCATTGCCTTAAATCACTGGGCTAGCCTCACTTCATATCAAGGCATATCCTGAAGGCCGCAATTAATTTTTCATCAGTCTTTATTCAACTAGACTAGATTGTCTGCTTAAAAGAGACATGAAAAAGAATCCTTTAACTTCTAGACTTTTCACCTTATTAGGAGGAGTGGAAACCAGAAGGAAAAATAGACAAAAAAGGACAGTGGATCTCTATTTCCAAAGTAGCACTCAGTACTTTTAAACAGATTCATAAAGACAGCTCCAAAATCAAATGGTTGATTAAATTAAATCAGATTAAATACACAAAACATACAAAGGGAAAGAACAGCTAAGAATTTGGCTCTGTGACTAGTATAATTAGGGGAGGAAAAACAGTTAATTTAAATTTTAAGAAGGATGCTATTTGTCAGGGCAGTTTCATTTAAACAGATCTATTTTATCCGTGACATATTGCCAGATCTCCTCTTTGGGAAGCCAAGAGGGAAAAATCACTGTTATTTTAACATCTTTGTGCTATGGTAAGATTGGGACGTATTGACATGAAGATTTCCTCCCAGAGAGAGCACTCTGGGCTTTATTTATCTCTGCAGGTAAAGAGTTTTGTACTTGGGCAGCCCTCTGAAGCCACTTGCATCTTGATACTCAAGAGTGACCGTGTTGGGATGTCACAGGGACAGTGTCATATCACTTAACAGAACCAAATACCCAGCAGAACTTTTACTGGTGCCAGTGTGTGTTGGGAGATAGTCAGGGATAAAGTGAAACACCATCTGAGCCATAGAGATCCACCAGCCTAAGAATTCCTGTTTTTCTCTGGTTTCTTAATGTATCTTCTCCATCTTCACATGAAGTCTCTGGAGTGTTTCTTCTCTTTTCTGATTGGAAGCAGGGTCCAGCTGAGAGTCTTCATCACATTATGGCCCTCCAAGATGATTTCTGGTTTACAGGTCTCCCTTTTTCCCCTCAAACACTCAGCCTCAGGAAAATGTTACTAGTGGTCCATGATATTCTTTCTCCAGCTTATCAATATTAATTAAAGAGGAATCTACCAGCATTGATTAGGAAAATACTCACATTAGCTGCACAAAAAAAAAAACACATAAAAGGAAAATTAAAAAGGACAGCCCTGTGGCCCAGTATGCAACAGTCACAACAGTGTTCAATTCTAAAAAGGGAACAATAAATATTCTTGATTATAAGCCACACAAATACATTAATGAGAAGCAGAATTAAAAGAAGGCAGATTTTCTGCAGAATTATATGCACAATATTTTGTAAATGATCCTATCATAATAGTCTCAGCTTTTCTGTCATGTACAGAATGATGTCTGCCTACTGAGACAGACTAAGGATTTTCCCAAGTACCAAGTCTGGCAATGCATCCACTTTGCAAATCCCAACATCTCCAGTCCTCCACAACCCCAAAACTCCCCAGATCACAGAATCATGGAATGGACTGAGTTGGAAGGAAACTTAAAGATCATCTAGTTCCCACCCACCCCACCATGGGCAGAGACACCTCCCACTACTTTGAGGTTGCTCAAAGCCCTATCTAACCTGACCTTGAACATTTCCAGGGAAGGAACATCCACAACTTCTCTGCGTAACCCTACAATTCTTCCTGGCACTCCCTGAATTCACATCCACACTGTCTCCAGCTCCTCTCATGTCCGTTCACTACCAATTTTGCAAGAAGCAGAAGAGACAGCAATGACATCAGGGCGCACACACATCGGCTGATGTGTCACCAGGCCAAGAACATCAGGTAATTCTGGTTTTCATGCTGAAACTCTGCCCTCCATACTCTCACAAATGTACTCCTCTGTACATTTGTAATATCAAATTCTTGGAACTCCACATCATCCTTTCAGTCTCATTGAAACTGTCAAGCAGATGGAAAGAGTATTAGGAGGGAGAAGCAGGACTGACAGTCAGCTAAGACAGATGGACAGTTCCAGTGTGATCACGCTGAAAATGAGAATCAAGGCATAGAACCACTGCTGAAATGTATCCAGAGGCTTAGCTACCTGTCAGGCCATGTTTAAGTGCAGTTAAATGGTTTTGAATCAGTGCGGCTTCCAGTGGGATTGTAAGATGTGATACCTGCATCCATGGGCAGTGAGAAGAAGTGCCTTGTTCAGTCCTTTCCAGCCCGCTCCCAGCTGGTGGATGTGTCTCTGCAGGTCTCAAGGGTAAGCAGGGGTGTCACCAAAAGCAGCATTTCACAGCTTGAAATCTTCCAGGTGGCTATCAGTTCTAGTCCCTCAATGTTAATATTGATCAATGATCAGCCTCGTGAACTACAAAGGCCAAACGCAAAGGCCTGCACATGGGTAAATACAATCCCTAAGTATCAGTACAGACTATGAATCAAGTTAGAGGAGTCCTGCGAAGAAGGACTTGGGGACACTGGTGGATGAAATGCTAAACATGAACTGACAATGTACACTCACAACCCAGAAAGCCAATAACATCCTGGGCTGCATCCAAAGCTGTGGGACCAGTAGGTTGAGGGATTGGGTTGTTCCACTCTACTCCACGCTGGTGAGACCCCACTGTAGCGGACTGATTCATGGATTTTGCCTTAAACATTTCTTGCCATTTTCACAACCCTCAAGTATGGTCAGAAAACGAGACCAGTTTCTGGCCTATGTGTCAAACTGATGGAATGTTGTAGAGGGGCGATCTGATAAGGCTATAGATGCCTCAGACAGCCCTGGCGCTGAATACGTATAGGGATTAGGAAATCTTGGGGAAGCAGGATGGCCTTATCTTTAGCATATCTTTCAAAGAGATAGGGCATTCGCACATGTTAATGATGAGGCATTCGCAAGTGTTAATGAGAATTACTGGAAACAAGAATTACTGGAAACAATGAAATGCCTCAATCCCCTACCTGACATTCTACACGAAAATTCTGTATAAATTGAGGCAAGGTAAAGCAAAGACAAGAGAGAAGAAAAAGAAGAAAAGAAGAAAGAAGACAATAACGGATGCATCCTGAACTCTGCTTTGGCTGGACAAATGCAGGAACCTGGGTCGGTGATGTCTCTCTCCCTCTCTGTCTC
>NW_009735313.1:0-13251 GCF_000703405.1 Apaloderma vittatum | reverse complement strand
CGTTGGCTGGACCAATGCAGGAACCCTGACCAGTGATATCTCTCTCTCTCTCTCTGTTTCTCTTGCTCCCCTTCCCCCTCTTCCCCTTTTCCTTGCTAAGTAATGCAAGGTCTATCATACTGTTTATTTAGTTTTATGTCTAAATTTCTTTCTTGTGACTGTTAAGTGTAATATTGTCTGTCTTAATATTGTGTTTAGATATTCTTTATTATTCCCTGTTATTATTATTAAGTTGTTGTAGTGCATTGCTTATTTAGTCTTTTTCCTGGATTTTTGTGACATTTTCTGCCCTATCATGTTTTTAAATTAGAATCAGTTGTCATGAGTTTGGTCTATACGTGGTGATAAATTACTAAATGTTTGTGTTTGGGCCTTGAGACTTGTCTCACCATTGTCCACGCCATTGGTGTATTAGGAATCTGAAAGTCACTTGTTCCTCTCTCCTGGGTTGGACGTGACACCCACCTGCAGTACTGTGTCCAGCTCTGGGATCCCCAGCTCAAGAAAGACATGGACCTCATAGACCTGGTCTAGAGGAGGTCACAAAATGTTCCCAGGGCTGGAACACCTCTGGTATGAAAAAAGGCAGAGAAAGTCCAGGTTGTTCAGTCTAGAGAAGAGAAGGCTTCAGGGAGACCTTACTGTGTCATTTTAATACTTAAAGGAGGCCTCTAAGAAGGATGAAGAGAGACTTTTTGCCAAAGTGTGTAGTGACAGGGCAAGTGAGAGTGGTTTTAAACTGAAAGAGGATGGACTTAGATTGGACATAAGTGAGACATTTTTTATGATGAAAAGTTAAAAGAGTGGTGACACACTGGATCGGGTTTCCAAGAGAAGTTGTGGATGCCTCACCACTGGAAACATGTAAGGTCAGGCTTTGAGCCGCCTGGTCTGGCGGAAGATGTCCCTGCTCACTGCATGGGAGTTGGTCTGGATGATCTTTGAAGGTCCCCTCCAATCCAAACCATTCTATGATTCAATGTGAGCAAGTCACCCAATGTTCTCAGTACAGGAATTAGAGTCTGAGGAGAAATTGTCCATTCCTAAAACAGATGATTTTAAGAGCTCAGATCACAGACTGACTTCCACAGACTCCCCATTAGCTGTATCTGGAGCCATGATACCTCGCTCGTATAGAGACATGCTGAACACACGGTATGGTATTTCGTTGCCTTTAACACAGGCGTGTAGTGTGGCTTCAAACACTGACAGCACCTGTTGACAGTCCAGAAGAGGGTGGGTCTTCTGTAGATTCTGTGTCACAGAATCAAAGAATTCCTGAGAATGGAAAAGACCTCTGAGATCATCAAGTCCAGCCCATGACTCAACACCATCACAACGGTGTCATCTCTGTCAGCCCTGTGCATACGCCTTGAACAGCCTGGGAGCTCCCAGAGTTCCCAGTGCAAACAGTGCAAAAATTCCATGTACCTGCAAGTGGGATCCATCTAGGTGAGATTCACCATGTACATGGCACCTAAAGTTCTAGTGAGCTATAGATTTTTCAGGCAGTGATAAAATCTTCCTATAGGTTATAAGTTAGGATTATAGATCTGGTCACATGGATTTTAGTTGTGATAACAATAATAATTACAAGAACTCAGATGTTCAAGTTCAGCCCTTGAGAGACTGTGACCACAGAAGTCTAACAGCAAGAAACAGCCCCATCTGCTTTCCCATCTGAAATTAGCTGGAAATAGTCTTGTTATCCGTTTGGCCCAAGTATGTCATCTGAAACTGCTTCTTAGCATATGCTTTTCAAAACACATTAGCTTTGTTTTACAGGATTTTGGCAAAACATTTTTCCATCACAAATTGCAAACTCATCAAAATCTCAACCTTCTTGAAGGATGCACTGATTTCAATTCAATGTTGCTTAAAAAAAGGCTTTTACATAATACATTTTAGCATTTATATTCCATTTGAAATATGTTTTAGGATACATTGTCTATTCTGATTTATTTTACGTTGTAAGCTTATTTATCATGTTCTTTTTTATTCCATATTTATGTTCATGTTTAATTTTATATTCACTTTCTTATTTTAATTCTATATTCCACAATTTTACCTAGTAAAAATGAAATACTAGAAGTCAAACAAAAATAAATGCTGAAATAATTTGTGACATATTCTCATTGAAAAAAAACGTGATGTTTTTGCAAATGCACAAAAGGCAAAAATCAAAATGTAACATTATATTTCAGATTGCAAAAATAATAATAAAAATACAGAACTACTGCATTTCCCATCAAGCTGAGACTCAATAGCTCTACCAGCTCACTATACACGCTGATATATATATATTTAATCAGCCAAACATAAAAGCTTTTGTTTCTAATACTGACATCGGTTATGTCGTTAATAATTGATTTACAAATATTTTTGCTCTTGTGAATAAACATTCCATTTTGCTATGATTTTTTTGAACTATGTCATTATTATGCCTGCATATTTGATGGTGAATATTCGCACTCACTCGTGTTAAATCCTCTTCAGTCTGCTTCCAGATACATCCTACTTCTTGCTAGAACTAAAGAGCACACAGACACTGCATAAGCATTTGTGGCATTTGCTATTCCTTACCCTCAGGCTGGAAACACTGATTTCTTCAGTAAAGGAGAGGCAGCAGAACAACGCAAATTTTGCTAATGAGCGATACACAGCAACATCAGAAGAAGAAACAAAAATCTGACAGCAACCACGCGCCAAAAATTGCGTGAGACCTTTCCTTTGCCTGTAACTCTTTGGCAAATATTTCGTTGACAAGCGCATTTGTTCAGAGTCAGGATTCATGCATCATCAGTGTTTTAATGGAAATACATGTAGCAAATCTATCTCCAGTTTGTCCTTCCTTACACTGCTGGCTCAGACAAAAACCCTGAAGTACAGTAATCTGCCTTCTTACATCCCAATGAGCAGAGCATTAGGTAGAGATCTGCTTTTGTTTATGATTGCTTTTTAATGTCTTTTCTCTAGAGCAGATAGACCTGACGTCATTAAGCCTGTCATTACTGTATTTCAAGAGGATTACTAAACACATAATTGGTATCAGTTTTTCTTCCGTTATATATTTGGAAAGTTTAGGTTTATTTATATGTGGGGTTTTTCTTTCAAGATATTCTGTGAAACGAGCAAACAAAACTGTCTTATTTAATTTACCATAGTAAACGCTGATATATTCATTCGGATTGCTTTTGCTTTCCTTTTCTGGGTATGGAACATTATTTCATGAAACACTAAACTTTATGCAGATATTGAAAAGCCAATAAAGTTGAATGCTGAGAAGAATCGGTGCAGAAAGATGCCAAGGAAAGCCACTTCCAGCTGATAGGCTATTACAAGGGTTCTCTGGTTCACTCCTGTTTCGTATGCACTCAGGAATCCACTTTTTCTTTTCCTCCTTCAGATCTCCCTCGAAATGTTTTCCAAAACCTGCTGAATAGAGACAGCATCCAGTCACTCCTCCATCACTACATTGAAAATCACAGACAGGCATGAATAGACGGACAACAACCACAGATGTTTTTTATGAACTCACGTCGGTTTTTTTTTCCATCCAGCGTGCGCAAGAAGCAGCAGGCAAAGCTAGTCCTGACTTGCTTCATCACCTGCATCAGGGTTCCCACAGCACGGGGAAAGGGATTTTTCTGGTTCGGAGGAAAGAGTTTGGATAAGAGGGCAGGCAAGGATCCTCTAATGCATCCACAGAATCTCTAATGGCATATCTGGAGGTGCCTTTTCCACTTCCCCAGAAAAGCCCAGTCTTCCACCCAAGGATTTAACTTACAACGTAAAGCTGGCTGGGAAGGAGACAGCATGGATACAGCAAATCCCTTTGCAGAAACCTTTGTGTTCTCCTAGATCTCTCCTCAGAGTTACTTGGAAAGGTGTGACTCTTTATATTATAGAAAGAGGAAATGGGGAAAGACAGCAAAAATCATAAAAACGAGTGCCAAAGCCTCAAGCCGGGAGGGATGTTGCACAGAAGCAGCCGTGACCGCTGCAGAAACACCTTTCCACAGCTCAGAGGCTCAGCAAATGGAAGCAGCAGGAGCTTCCAGCAGTAGTGTGGACAGCTTAACGTAAAATTTTATTTGTGTCTCCTCTTTCAATCTCATTTTCCAGCCCGGGTAGTGAACTCCCAAACTTGTTTGACACATTTCCATTTCCATTCCTCAAAGCCAAGTTTTTCACACCAGCTTCTCTTTGCTCCCCCTGACCCACTGACAATATTTCCCCAGGACAAGTTGGAGTCCCCGCCCACAGTGGCCCAGGAGAAGTCCTCACAAAAAGTACTCAGCAGTGCATTAATTTGTGGGGCCTGCTCACTTCATTCCCAAACTGGTACAGGCTGGTGCCCTGAACTGTGAAAGACCAGTACCATTAACACTGATTTACATCCTACCTTACCTAGCAGAGTTGCATATTTGTATTCACCTCAGCACGGTGGAAATGTCCCATGTGCTCTGAATCATACTCAACTATTTTTCTCAGGAAATCTGTGCATGCTTTTAAATTTATCACAGTGATAATTTCTCGTTTGCTTGGATTAGGCAGGTGGAGGCTGCTCCTAAATGTTTCCATTGCACTGAGCATATATATATATTTTGCTATCTCCTGTCTCCGACTTTGCCTTGGTTTCCCTCATCTTTTAGGATATTTGGATCATGGAAAAACCCAAGCAAACTCTCAGGGTGAAGACACACTGTCAATTAACTGAGCTATCAATTTATTCTGCACTCCTGGTCTCTTAGGTGCAGTTTGGATGCAGTCTTCTCCAAAGGGAATGGATTACATAGCAAGGCAAAAATCATAGAATCATAGAATCATTCAGGTTGAAAAAAAAGCCTTCAAGATCATCAAGTCCAACTATTAACCCAGAAGGTCCACTACCAAACTATGTCCCGAAGCACCACGCCTACATGTCTTTTAAATACCTCCAAGGATGATGACTCAGTCATCTCCCTCAGTCAAAATGACCACACTGAATTCCTCACTTGGCACCAAGCAAATCTTACGAGTCAGGGTCTTTTCCAGTACCCACTACCTTTTAGTAAAGACCCTCGCATCATTGATTCAATGAATAAGACCTTCATTCCATGAGGGGTGAAGCTACTGATAAATCATCTATTTAACTAGGGGAGACTGACCATTAGAAAACGGTAATAAATCATCCTGTGATTTAAAATCTGAATTTAATTTCAGACACATGAAGCAGAAAAAGGGGAGGAGGGGAGATAGACCATTAAGAAACTGCTATTTTGTTTCCAAAGCAATTGAGCAGCATTTAATGAGGACAAGCAGGGACAGATATTCAAGGAAGCAGTGTGATTTCCTGCAAAACAAAATGAAGGAAAACATTATGTGTGTGCTGATGGCTCCACTCAGATGCCTTTGTGACGCTACACTGGTTATATTTCCACCTCCAAATTCACCTGTGCCAGGGAAAGACATCCATACTGTCACCTTGGAGCCATCCTTGGAGGGAGGCATTGCCTGAAGCGCTGCAAGTCTTGTTTTAGGAGGCAAGGAGTGAGTTGTCGCCCAAGAAGAAATCCAAGAATGCATCAAGATTTGGAGGTATCAAGACTTGCGAGCAAGCTGAAGAATCCAGTTATTTGATAGGACAGAAAGTCTCCTATGATCCTAAGAATTCTACCCATTCAGTCAGTATTAGCACAGATTGAGTCAGGGTAGGAATCAGTATTTGTTCAGAAAGAAGACCTGAAGGTAGCCGGACATAGGGTACATGTATGAACCAGAGGGGTTCTCCCTGTCCTCAGTATCTCACAGGAGAAAATTTTTGCTCTAAGAAAAAAAACACTGAAAAACTCAAATATCTCCATCTTTTTTTTTTTCCCCTGTGAGATGTAAAATAAGGCTGTTCATATTATTTTTTTCTCACACAATACTCTCTTGTTCTCCTGCCAATGTGGACCATAGAAGTCCAAGGTTTGAGCAAATTGAAATCTCCAGGTATCTAACAGTCATTTCAGCTTCTCTACATGGTCCTTTGCATTACTGGGGCTTCTTCAGCTGGGTTGTTGTTTCAGCTGACATCTCCATTTTTATTTCTTGAACAGAAACGCAGCAGAAATTGTCAGCCCCGTATCCAATGACTGTTCAATCAGCAGTGAGATGGGAGAAGTACTTGTCTGGGCAGCCTTTAGTGGGAAAGGTAAGACAACCGTTAGCAAAATATCCCTTGAGTGTCATCTCTTTTAAAAAATTACAATTTTCTAGCCCTGCTACTTCTGCATGAGCTCATTCCATATGAGCAAATGAGAAAATGAACAGGAGCTTCTGGTTCACGCATTACCACCAGCTAAGGGATAGCTTCTGTATTCAGCAGCTACCCACTCACATGATGTCTGAAGCTGCCTGTATTATTCCTTTAAGCACCAGGAATGTTCCTATATATCTAAATTCAGCTCAGAATCTGCTGGGGCTTGTGCAGCGATTAATGGAAGGTCTGAGCTTATTTTGTGCTGCCAGCATCGTAATCAGTTTACTTGGGGATTCTCTTCTGGGATTAGCAACTTTGTAAAAATCGTTACGTCAGATACAGTTCCCAAGGGTACCAATGCCATTTTTGACATGATTAACTGAGGAAAGTTAAAATTATACATGGGGCTGGCAAGAACTAAGAAACTGCATTGCAAAGGGATGCTCAAAGCTTGGTTTTACCCTGACTGACTGACAGTTTCTGTCACTCCTATGAATGCTGTGTTTCTTGTGCATTGCCCATAATTTAGTTGGACTCCTGGGACCAGGTGTCTTGCTCGTGCAAATTAAAGCCCGTGCCCAGCTTGCATCGGGAAAGGCCAGTTGACATCTTCAAAATATTGCATGTTGCATTGCAAATTGCCCAATGCTTTAAGCAGAGATGAACTCCAACTTATATTCCGTTGCTGTTACACCCACTTTCATGTGGTGTGAAGTGCAGCAGATTTCAGGGTGTTTCATTTCAGAGGACTGAATTTTAATGAGTGGAGCTGTTAACCTCTACAGTCCCAGCTAGATCAGACGCAGTGTAATTCAATACAAAGTCACTCTGACAACTATCCAGTCTCCCAAAAGATATTCCTGCCTATTGAAAGATCTAAGAGGACTGCAATATCTCCTGCACTGTTCCTCAAGCACCATATGAAAGCATCTTTGTGTGCTGCTTCTTGGATAACACTGCGCCTCTGGGGATGGACAATAGATGCTCTGAACTCTGCAGAGTAAGCGGCCTTTCCCTCATCTCAGGCAATCTGAAAGATCTGCATTTAATTCAGATTCCTTGCTGGGAGTGCCAGTCAGTCCACATACCTCAGCTGTCCAAGAGCTGAATGAGCCTTTAAAGGTGTTCATCTGTATCCATTTATTACGGAAAAAACCTAGACAACCAGATCAAATATATATATATATACACATACTAATATATATATATATATATATGTATAATTTTCAATGGCTCAAGTTGATGTGACACACAACCCAAGGCAGAAATTACGGAGCTGGGCTTAGCATGCCCTTCAGCTCCACTGACTGGGTGATGGTTCGGATCATCTGGGATCACAGACTAAAACCCCTCTGTTTCAGAGCATGTCCAGAGTGATCTTCTACGTCCTTCCACAAGGCTCTATGGAAAAGTTTTGGAAGGAAGTTTTTCTATCAAGTCACTTCTGAGAGTACTTTCTGTAATAGAAAATGTCTGCTGTCATTCATTTGTGAAAAACACAAAGCATAATGGATCTGAGTGTCAGATGAGCCTTCATGCTCTTCTGCAAACAAAAATAATAGCGCCTTACACAGAGATAAAAGGAAATGTAGGAGTAAAGAAAGCTATCCAGCCCGTGACTGAGATACAACAATTTCACAAAGCCTTTTCTTGCTTTTTCATTCCAGGTCACTTCCCGGACCTTTACGCACATTTTCTTCCATCAGCTTTTGCTTCAGTCACTGAAAAAAAAAAAAAAAAGCACAAACAAAAGTCGATGGCCAGGGTGATGTTGCTGAGCAGAAGCTGCCCTGCCAGCTTGCTATTTCTGGCTGGATCCTTTTAAACTTGTGGATGGCTCTGTAAGCCTTATTTACACTTATTTACTAAACTCCATCTGACAGAAAACACAGCAACTTTCCTCCTTTCCTCTCTGTCGCTCTGAAGAAGGACTCATGCAGGCAGAATCACTGCCCACTGAATGGCAGAAAATGTGATGGGAATGGGTGTGAATCCTTGCTGTTAGAGGAACAGAAGAGAAAAAGGAGCAATACATCTTCAGAAATTATCAGAGACCTCTGTAAGAGATCCCTGCAAACTCAGACAAGGGCAGGGGTGCTTCAAGCTGGGCGAATGCAGTACCTTCTTCTGATTCGTGTCTTTTTCCTTGAGTGCAAGGTGGCCCACTTAGAGTTGGAAGAGCAGTTCAGCAGCACAAAGCAACACCAAGAAAGAGTGCCAGGCAGCATAAGGAAATTCTGCCGAAAAATGAAACAGCTGGGAAAACTGAAGCAGATAGGATGTAATTTCTCAGCAGTGCGCAGTCCGAGCACCTGCAGGAATACCATTAATCCAATAAAAACCACCACCTGCCTTGCTGAACTCAAGAGCACTCTGAGCATCATGGTGTCTCCTGGGGACTTTGCAGTAAAAATAACATGAAGCTGGTGCACACCCAGACAGCTCCTAGAGCAGCCCCTCAAACACTTTGGGTTTCTCTCTGCAGAGTGCATCATGAATGACTTGGATGAGCTCCTAAAATATGTTAGTCAGTAAGCTTTTAGAATCATAGAATTGGTTAGGTTGGAAAAGACCTTCAAGATCATGGAGTTCAACTGTAAACCTAGCAAGGCCAGGTCCACCTCTGAACCGTGTCACTGAGCATCACATCTCTGCACCTTTTAAATACCTCCAGGGAGGGAGACTCCAACACTTCCCTGGTAGATGGTTCCAGTGCTTGAGGAACCAACCCTTTTAGTGAAGACATTTTTCGTAATGTCCAATCTAAACCTTCCCTGGCACAACTTGAGGCCATTTCCTCTTTTTCTACCACTAGTTTATTGGGAGAAGAGACCACTTCCCATCTCTCTTACCTCCTTCTTTCAAGTAGTTGTAAAGAACTGAAAGGTCTCCCCTCAGCCATTTTTCTCCAGGCTATTGGCCTTTTTGGCCACCTGGGCATCCTGCTGGCTCATCTTCAGCTGGCTGCTGACCAGCACCCTCAGATCCTTTTCTGCTGGGCAGCTTTCCAGATAGTCTTCCCCCAGCCTGTAGCCTTGCGTGGGGCTGTTGTGATACAGATGTGAGAGACTTGTCCTTATGGCTTGTTCAGCTTTGAATATTCAAGCATGGCATGACATAAGAAAATCCATAGAGAAAGGGCAACACGTAACAACACTAAGCCTACAAGAGTCATGAAAATTTTTATAGGTTCATCAGTGGTTTTCCTTACAGAAACTTCTTATTTCATTTCCTTTATAGGACACTGATGTCTACACACATCTCCCATAAGCGCTTTTGGCCTCCTTGTCATTTTAGACTGGTATAAATCCAGAGTAAATATGATTAGGGCAAAGAAAAATCACAAGGACATACTTAAAAATATTTTGAAGAGTTACTGCATCACTAAGGCAGTTGCTTAAAAGTCAGACCAAGGGTGAAGGAGTTCTGCAGAGCACAGAGCTATGGTTTTGTTGGTACCTTTACCAATGTACACCGCACCACCTTGCCCCAGGATTAACATTTAAACCTAGTGAAGATGTTCGACACATATCTTTGGCATATTTAGACCCCTTCCACAAGTCACCTCCAATTAAACATTAATTAGCTGCAACATAGCAGCCCTTTCGCTGCTTAGCTAAACGGATGCACTGCAGACCATAATGAAATACCTCAGAGTGATTTACAAACACAAACGCACTTAAAACTGGGTTTTTCAATTCATATCTAACTGTGTGCAGACAACGGGCTTGCTGTTGATCCTGGTTCCAGTATCTGGAAAAATACCTCCATCAATGATGTAATTACATAGTAATTTGAGGCTAACATACACTTGTTTTTTCCCTGGACACATGTTTTTCTTCCTCTTCCAAGTTTTGTCAAGGTAAAATTTAAAGCCTTATCTGGATGTGTTACTGCCCAGTTAGAGGATTCTCTCCAGCCACATAAGGAGTAAAATGAAGTTTTGGATCCATCAGAATTATCATTGTGGTTTCCCTCTATTTTCCTTCCTCTTTCCCCATGGTGTACCAGATAATTGGTATTTCAGCCAGAGCTGATACTTATCCACATGTTAAAAAACATGGTTACTTTTGACATAAAGGATTTTGGAAGGATCAGTCCAGTTTTTGAAATCAAACAGACACTCTCAGCTTCATAGTACATTGACTTTCAAAGCAAGACAAGGGCTGGTGGATTTTGTAGTAACTCCACAGCACACATTGTAACCTGACAGCACTCACACAAGGATCAGAGAATCATAGAGTCATTTAGGTTGGAACAGATCTTTAAAATCGAGTCCAGTCATTAACCTAGCAATGTCAGGTCCACCACTAGACCATGTCCCTAAGGACCACATCTACACATCTTTTAAATACCTCAAGGGATGATGACTGCACCACTTCCCTGGGAAGTCTGTTCCAGGGACAGTTATTGATACATTAACCAAGGCAGAGAATACAGGACACTGAAAATTATTCATCTGTACCACTAGGTCACTGCAGTGGTCCCTGACTTTTGCTCTCTAGAAGCTCCTACCACCCCTCAAAGTTCATTCTTTGCACATGGTGCTTCTTCTAGGAGACCATGTGGCAGCAGGAAGTGAAGCATCAGCAGCTTCCTCTGCTCTCCTGGTGTGCACCCGCTTGGCCAAGATGTAGGAGTCCAAGCACACATCACAAGCCATCTTCTTGTCAGATCCCTGAGGACAGCAGACAATGGATTTAGTTTGAAAGCTACATTGCACACCTTTTTTAATAACAAAAAACTAATGAAAGGTGCACTGTCCAGGGCAATTGTGAGGACATAGAAATCACTGGAATAATAAATAAAAAAATAAATCTGTTTTACCAGGAGCATTTCTGTAGTGAAACCAACCACAAAGAGACGTGAAACAATCTTGCCAGTAATGGATAGCATTTATCACATTCACAGATTCATGGAGCCATTCTGCACACCTGAGGCTGCTAACAATGTGGGGGATGGGGAGGAGTTACACTGAAGTCCAACATATGGCAGTAAATCTGGAATAGCTGAACATTGGGATAAATTCACAGTAATAATTCAAGATGCTTCTACAAAATGTTGGGATCCCTTCTTTCCCAGATGTCCTGCAAAGAGGTATCAACTTAGGGGATTAAAAGCTTTTTCTCAGCCATGATTCACATGCTAAAAATGTACAATTTAGTTTTAAGAGCAGATTTCTCACAGCTAATTCTAAAAATTAAGCATCTACTATAAGGCAGGCTTCTACAACGGTCAGTAGAGATGAACAGTCACCTCCAGACATCACTGTGCAGAAGCAGGCTTACCTATCTCTGGAGGAGCCTTGTTCCTTCCACTGACCACACAGGGAGGCTGTGTGAACCTCGTGAGGCTGGAAAAGGACAAAGTATTTCAATTACAAGATCGTGGCTGAGAAAATCAATGTTTTAATTTTTATTTTACTGATTATTTTTACTGGAACTCTGTTTGCCTTATCCCTGCAACTCTCAAAGGCATGCGAGGAAATAATTAAGGCATAATCTCTTTTGCTTGGTAAAATATGGAGCAATAAATGGCTGTTAAGATTGATTAGGGGCTGAAGCAAAGCACAAGCCTGGGGTAGAATTCACCTTGCTATTTCTCAGGATGATGCAAAGAAATTGGAGTTGGGCCTTTTGCAAGTAAATCACATGTCAAATTGGGAAAAATAAGTCCTGTGCATGGCTCTTTTCCTTGAGGGGACTCTGAATCATTCTGAAGGGTTTCTGCTTCATGTTGTCCAGAAGAACTGGACCAAAATCAGGTTCTTTGGATCACACTTAAATGAAAATGTAACTGAAAGCCCAAGGTGAAATATTCACATACATTGAAGTACATGATTTTCTGAGCCTGCTTACAGTTTGGAAAACTATCTGCCCCAAAGCAGCAGCAAAGAGTTGTGGGGTCGAGACTGATGCCAGAAATCAGACAAGAGGTTTAAGTGCCATGCTGAAGCGCAAGTGGGGTCATGAATAACCCATGCAGCATAGAGAGAACACGTGGAAGGTTGCACAGAAGAAGCAGTTGTCGAACAACACTGAAAATGGGAAATCCCTTCTCTAGGAAGATGCTACAACTTGCAGATGATCAAGTAATCCTGCCTTATGCCACATTGGATTTCTCCTTCTTCTCTTCTCTTCTCTTCTCTTCTCTTCTCTTCTCTTCTCTTCTCTTCTCTTCTCTTCTCTTATAACTTGTAAAGCAAATAAACAAAAAGGTAGTAAAGTACTTAGCTAATTCTGGTAAAATTTTCTAAATATGCAAAGCACTGTATAATAATTTCTACCACCAAATACTGTATGTGCACATTCTTCTCTCTTCTCTTCTCTTCTCTTCTCTTCTCTTCTCTTCTCTTCTCTTCTCTCCCCTTTCTCCTCTCCTCTCCTCTCCTCTCCTCTCCTCTCCTCTCCCTCTTTATTTCTTTTCTATTTTCTTTTTCTTTTCTTTTTCAACATTTACCAATTTATTCCACTTAGGGAGAGGGTATGTTAGTTCATCAGCTGCCTGCCCATAAGGCTGAATACTTGCATTCTCTTCCCACTCCTGACTTGGCTCCCATGGTCCAGCTACCTGACTGAAGGCAAAAGTAGAAATGACAAACATCGTGGAGGCTGGCAAGCAAGGACCATCACTTCATTTTTTCCTAACAGAAAAAAACCATGTATTTGCTGTAAAAATAGTTGTGAGAAATAGTCACATGACTATTTCAGCATTGAAAATAAACTTTTTTTCCCTTAGAAAATAATTCCAGCTCAGATTTACCCCCACTGCACTGATCACAGGGATTGATTGCTCCTGTAGATACAGGAAACTACAAGACTGGCTGAGATTAGGTTTAGAGACAGAGGATGCAGGAGTGAAATCTGAACACAGGCATCAGGGCAGCTGTACATTCACAGTCCCAAAACTGATGGTGTCCACTGTGTGTGGTGTTAGAAGTCCCATCCCTGGAATAACTCAAGGGCAGATTGGCTGTGACTCTGAGCAAACTGATCTAGTTGCAGGTGTCCCTGCTTACTGCAGGG
>NW_009735312.1:0-16744 GCF_000703405.1 Apaloderma vittatum | reverse complement strand
CCTGGGCCGTGCCCGCGTCGCGCCGGCGCTGGCCCCACCGCCGTTTGCGTACAAAGGAGCCTCCCCCGTCTCCTTATCCCCTGCTCCCCGTGGTGAACGCTCAGTTTGTCGCTGTATGTTTCTGAGTGGCTTTTGTCCTTCTGTGAAAGCTCCCTGTTCTCTGAAATTCATGCTGTCTCTTGGGTTCCACTTTGCAGACTGTTGAGCCTGGTTCATGCATGCCTGCTGGTTTTGAGTGGCATCGACCCTCTTAAATGAGTCTTCTTTTTGAAGTGTAAGGGTAAAATACTTCTCAATAATGTTTTAACTGCTTAGGGTGACATTGACACATATATTCTCCTGTTTGTAAATGCCCTGCTCTGACTTCTTTTTTTCTTGCTTTTGTAGCTGGAGCCGTATATGGATGAAAACTTTGTTTCGAGAGCCTTTGCCACCATGGGAGAGCTTGTACTGAGTGTAAAAATCATTCGAAACAGGTTGACAGGGTAACTCTTCATCCTTGTTCTCAGTTTGCTCTACCGGTGCGTTTGGATTGAGCTGTTTGCCCTCTGCGTGGCGCCGCTGTGGTCGTGTCCGTATCGGAGAGATTTTTCCCCTTGAGCTTCTCTCGCCATTGATGCCAGCAATACAGGAGTATCGATGGTAGCAATGGAGCGGAGAATTGCTGCCTCGTCAGCCTCCCCATCGACAAACCGAGGTTTCGCCCTCATCCCGCAGTGCTTCCGCACGCGTCCCGAGCGGCACACGTACACCTGTACGATCCCTCTGGGAATTACACGTCCTGGGCCAAAGGCTTTGAGGACTAGTCTGGGTGAATCGTTGCACTAGTGGTGCTGGCAGAGGTGGGAAGTCTGACTTAGAGCAACGTGAGAACCTCTGGAGTTCATTTGGAATGAAAAGAGTGACTGTAGGGAGAGCAAAGTAGGTGTGGGTTCTTGTAAACATTGTCGTTTCTGTTGTTCAGACTTGAGTGGGAAAATTTATACCCAGTGAAGGTAGAAAGTAAACTAATTGTGAGCAAACCTGTTTTCTCTGTGCTTATGTTGACGTGACTTATTGGTAAGTAGGGGCTATCACTTTACTTGAGATCCAAGATTGCTTTGCTAGTTTCTTTTTAGTAGTTAATGTTTATGCTTTGAAAATATTCTAAGTATTGCTTCTATAGTAAATTTCCTACCAGCTTGTCTAAAATTACAATATGCCTTCTCAAATGTGTTTTAAATTTGAAATCTTTCTCTCTCCTCTCCTGTGTCGTATGTTCAGAATTCCAGCAGGCTATTGCTTTGTAGAATTTGCAGATCTAGCTACTGCAGAGAAATGTTTACACAAAATCAATGGAAAACCGCTTCCTGGTGCTACACCGGTAAGTAAATTAAATCAGCCAGTTGAGAACCAAAACTGAGATGGAGTAGGTAGTGTAGAATCTGTATTTGGAATGTTTACGGACAAATCCAATAGCAAACCGGGATTCTGCTTTTCTTTAGAGTTAAAGTAATCAGCGTAAAACTATAAATATTCTTGCTTAGAAAACTAGTGAAAAAAACCACTAATTTCTGTATGAATGCCTGGATATAATCCACATACAGAAATGTGGTGGCATGTTTTTTTATTTCTGAGCCTTTCTGCTATTAGCAAAGCTGGATTAATGAGAAACCAGGGAAGAATAAGAAAAAAATCGATTAAATATAGTACCGCAGTCCTTCTGTCTCTCTCTATTTGTAATTCCATACTAATTTGTTGCAGTGTGTCTGTTGTTCTCTGTGTCCAAGATCACGCTGAGTTTTGACTAACTTTGATTTGGAAGAGAAACGGGACTTTTAATCCTTGCGCTATTCTTAGCCCTTAGCAAGCAAAAGTTATTCCGACCAGTTTGCAGTGGAGTAAGAGCCTGACCGTTGTATAACTGCAGGACGTAACGAATGGCTCAGGTACATGAAAAGTGGAGGGTTAGGAAGAAGAGGAAGAGTCACAGAGGCTAATTTTAGGATGTTGACTTGACCGTGGAGTAGTTTAAAACGGGCCGGCTGACACAGCTGCCGGCTGTACCCGCAGAAGCTGGCTGAAGTAGTAGGATGACTGGTTCATAAAGCAGCTCTCGAATCACATTTTTAATTACAGTGTGACATAATGAGGTAAATGGATGCGTATTTGAGTGTCGTTAGTACCCCGAGTTGGAAACCGGAGAGGTCAGGTTGACCAAACGTCACCCTGCCTGCAGCGGTGGTGGCCCCCGTTAAAAGGGGGAGATGTGAAGCCTGGAGGTATCTGTTTAATATGCAAATCAGAGCCCTTGATTAGGGAAAGCTAATCCTCCTTGATGCGTTCCCTAGGCACTAGAGAGAGAGAAAGAGAGCAGCTCTTGCAAGGAGTAACGTGGTAACTGAAGTTTAGGTTCGGGAATACCTGGCTTTAGTTTAGTTTAGTTCAGAGGCCGGCCCTGTGCCGAGGGGTGATTTACATAACCCGCGGAGAGAATTACAGATGTCAGACAGATCAGAATCAGTGCACTCAGCAGGCAACTGCCCAGCTCATCTCTTACATTCAGATACTTTCTTGTTTGCAGAAAACTGAGTGTGGCTCGCTCTTTTATTTTATTTTTTAAATACTGAGTCGACCAAAGGAGTAGCAGAGAGCTGTGGTGCCATTGCCCTCCCCGTTTTAACGAATTAGTGTGCCCGGTTCCTGTGTGAGTGGAAGTGCTCTTGGGTTTCTTGCTGATTTTAAACCCAAAACGCTGCAGTGGAGAGTGAGATCCAAAAAAACAAGATGGAAGTGCTTCAAAGTGGAACCTAAGTTTTCTGTTAGCTTGTAAACGGTCCATGGACGGAGTTGTGTGCTGCTGTGCACCAGTAAATGCAAACATGCGAGGAACATGGTTATAGCCTAGAGTTAAGCCTTTGCTCTATTTCCTGAGAATTATTTACGCTGTCTTTGAGGAAAGAAAACACATCGCACAAGGTACAGCAGCACGCTGGGCTCCCCGCCGCACTGAAGGAATGGTTACGGACTCACAGTAGGTTTGATTTCTTTGGCCAGATTCCCCTCGAATTCTTGCAGAGGGACAGTTTTGAAGCCCCTCAAGTTGGCGAGGGCATCCAGCTGAGGTTTTACGGTGCTGACGCGAGTAGCGGCACCAGCGTTCTTGGAAAGGAGCGCAACCCTGCACGGGTGCAAAGTTTAGGGAGGCCTCCAGTGGCCAAAGACAGTGTCAAAAGGAAAATTTAATTGTGGATCTTCCCAAATGAACGCATCATCCAGAGCGAAACATTTAGCCGTCCTTCCAGACTCCAGGAGCGATGCCATTTTCCAGTGTGGCAGGTTCCGCTTGGCCAGTATTCGTGCAAATCGCAAATGTCCAGTGGTCTGTGCTGTCGATTGATTTTAAGACGTTAAAGTTAGGAATAACTTTTTATTTGTTTTTCGTGCCTCTGTTTTCCTGGCTTCCTTAAAGGCACAAACATTTGGCGCTAGGTAAGGTTCACCTGCCCTTCCCCAGCTTTAGAATCTGTTGAAATAAAGATAGGCCCAGCCTAAAGATATAGGCCCTGGTTCTGTGCAGATTTTCAGTTATTACGGCTGTACTGACGTCCAGTAAAAATGTCCCTGATACCTTCTCTGGCTGACCTGAGGGCACTGAACATCTGTCAGCACTAAGAAAGTCGTATAAAATCAACTTACTGTATTTTTTTTTCCTAATTGTTTGGTTTCGCGTGTGAATATTTGAATGTATGGATTCATTTCTGCCTCGTTTCAGGCAAAGCGATTTAAATTGAATTATGCAACGTATGGAAAACAGCCTGATAACAGGTAAATGGTCAATATTTAAATATTGGTTTTGCCTGCTTAATGTCTCGTTATCGATTGCCTTGCAAAGGGTATTCAAAACACGTAAACCCACAAGTTCATCGTGACTTAGGGCCACCTGGCAGTTTTATGCTTTGCCTTTTGTGAGCCACACCAGATACGTCAGGAGCGTCTTTTTAAGGTGTTTAACCTTTGTAGCATCCAAGTATCTAATTGCTATAATATATTTAAGATCTGTGTATTGGAAATAGCAGATCTGTAAGAGACGTCGGTGTTGTTTTGCCGTGTTAGAAATCCAGAGAAATCCTGTGAGAAGAAAGCAATGAGTTTATCTTTCAGTCAAAAGTAGTATTGAGTAGATTGGTTGTGCTGCTTGAATTAACTTGAAAAAGCAGTGTCAATAAAAATTTTAGTCACCTAAGTGTCAGCTGGTGGCACTTTAAAGTATCCATTAAATGCCTTTTAATATCACTTTTCTCTGAAGCCAAATGCTTAGGTGAAATGTTAGCTGTCACTCAGCGTGCCTCTTCTTTTATATGATTGTGCTTAAGAATTTTTCTTTTGGTTTCTTTAGTCCAGAATATTCACTTTTTGTGGGAGACCTGACTCCTGATGTGGATGATGGCATGTTGTATGAATTTTTTGTAAAAGTTTATCCATCGTGTAGAGGTGGAAAAGTTGTTTTGGACCAGGCAGGAGTATCCAAGTAAGTTGTCTTTTATTCATTCTTTTCTTTCCTGTTGCTGCGTGTGAAGCGAAAGATGTAATGCAGCAAGGGAAAAAGAATAGTTCTATCAGCTTAGATTTTAGTAATAAAATACAATGTTCTTGGACATTAATCCTACAGCCTGCTTGGGTTTTGTAGTCACCACAGCGTACTGTCACTCCTCTGTCGGGGCGATGCCTGTTGTGTGTTGACAGTACGTTATTGCATTTCTGAAAATGCTGAAAAATGTTTCAGTAATCTTGACAGACTGTTTTCCTGGACTCTCAGATGGACTTGTGCTCTTGGAGTCTTTAGACTAGTGAGCGTATAACCCTGTGAATGCTTTGCAGGTTTTTGTTTCAAACAGGGTAGGGCAGACAAAGCTGTGAATCACTGTCAGGTACACAGTAGCCGCCTTGTTTGTCTTTACTGAAAATGTCTTGCCAAAAGCAGGTGTCAAAAAAGTCGAATTTCTTGACGTTACCAAAACATTTCCTAAATTGCAGCAAATGAAACTGTATTTTTCCAAAAGAGGGACCGGTTGGCGAGCATCCTTGTTTCCAAACCGGAGCGTGGCTTCAATGAGACACAATATTCTGAGATCGTATCTATGAGAATGTTGTGACAAGACTCAGTGTGTGGCTCTAGATCTCCCCTCTTCCTCACGTAAGGTTTCTCAGCCTTACACGTGTTGGTCTGAGGGGATCTCTGGAGATCCGTGATCCAGTTTCCCACTCTGACCAGGACTGCTGCCAACCCTAGATCAGGTCAGTCATGAATCGCGTAGCCTGGAAAACTCTCAGGATGGAGATAATCCAACCTGTCTGGGCAGCCCGTTCCAGAGCTGTGCTACCTCCCTGGCAATTAATTCTTCACGTGTATCCTGAACCTCTTGCAGAGCTGCTTGGGCTCCCCCAGGCTGCTCAGTACTCGTGCCCTTACTGCCACCTTGCCCGAGACCGGTGCTGCTGGGGTGGGCTCTGGGTGCCTCCTCCTTGGAGCTGTTCTTTTGCTGCAACGGCTTCAGTCAGCTGTGCTACCTCCCTGGCAATTAATTCTTCACGTGTATCCTGAACCTCTTGCAGAGCTGCTTGGGCTCTCCCAGGCTGCTCAGTACTCGTGCCCTTACTGCCACCTTGCCCGAGACCGGTGCTGCTGGGGTGGGCTCTGGGTGCCTCCTCCTTGGAGCTGTAAACCCAGGAGTTCTTTTGCTGCAACAGCTTCAGTCTCTGCCTACGAAATAGGTGATGCAGGTTGGGAGCTGTTTGTAAGTACAGACCTCAGGGAAAAGGCATCTGGGGTGGCTCGGGAAGTGAGGAAGGAGCAGGGATTTAAAGCCCTAGTCCTGGGAAGAGCAGGGCTATCACCCCCAGCAGTGCTGGAGTGGTGCTGCCAGGGGTTTCACTGTGACTTGTGCAGTTACTCAAAGCTGAGGCAACTGCAAGTGTTAGTGGGACGCGAGAGATGGACTCGGGGCTTGTGGACGTGCCCAGTGAAGCCCTGGCCCTTCCAGCTGGGACTGGTAGATCTGGAAGGCCTCACCCCAGGCAAGAGAGGAGCTTGGAGGCTGATGCCATAGAGCTGTGCCTGCTGCTGTGCTTTCCCCTAGGGGTACAGGCTGGAGGGGCTTCTCCTGACTGCAGGGACAGGACAGAGTATCTGCCAGGGAGGTCCCGGCCACAAAAAAAGATGATTTATTGATGGGTTTTCTTCTGGTTTAGCCATTGGTGAGAAAAAATTGTTTAGGAGAGTCTCCCTTGCTGCACCCAACATCTGTTCCTATACACTTTGTGCAACTTTTATCTGCCTGTCTCTCTTTTGGAGCTGCCAGTATTTGTGGCTTCACTTGCACACCCTGGTCCCATCTGACAGGCTGGAGGAGTCTTTGTAGCAGCTCTAGAATCCTACACACTTCTCTCTGCAAACACCTAGAATGACTTAAAAATTGACTTGCGCCTGTTGAATTTGCCACGGTCTTTTCATAGAGGGCTGGTTAAACAGAACGAGTACTCACGTAGAGTTTTACTCTTGCTTAATTAGCCAGTTTGTTTATAGATAAGCCCGAGTGTTGCTGCGAGGAGTACACACACATACCTGTGTGTATGTACAGTCGCACTTGGACTTGTGTGTCTAGCTTGCTCTACAAGATATTGCATTTTATGGGGCACAAACTCCTCCGTAGTAGCTTCCCGTGTCAACGGAGTACAAGTACGAGGTGATGCCACTTTCAAAATAGCGTGTTACTCAGCGTTTCCACAGAATTGATAACACGCTGTGAATTTACACCCTTGGTTACGGCTCGTTCTTTTCCCCAGGTAGACAAGCCCTTTCCCTCCCAAACTCCTTCCTTCACCTTGATGGATTCCTCCTCTCCTCCCACACTTAAGTCTTTGATCTTTCTGCTGCGTGAGCCAGCCCAGCCCGTCTTGGGATCCTGGCGCTGCCCTCTTGGATGCTGTTGCATCGCTTCTGACTCACTTGCGGCGTCAGGATCTCACGCAAGCGACCTCTGGAATTCGAAGGGAATTAATATTTTGGGGCCGGCTGAGGATCGCTGCAGAGCCGAGAGCTGCTGGCTGGGTGCTGGCCCCGGTCAGGTTGTGCTGTCGGAGCAAGTTTTCAGCGACTCGACGTTCAGAGCTCGTTTTCAGGTCCGCAGTTGGGAATGCCAATGAGGCTGGGCCGGTGTCAGGACTGACAGAAAGCCTATCTGAGTATTTTGCCGTGGAAAAAAGGACTAGATTGGAAAGCGTATTGGTCAATCCTGCAGAAAAACAATGTTTTCCTTCGCGGCGGGGCAGTTTTAGATCCAAACAGTGCCTGCGTCCTGTCAGTCCATCCTGTGCTGACTTGCAACTGTTTAGATGATCTGTATCCTCCCAGTATAGATCTGAGGCTTTGCTACTGTCTCTTCATGCATTTCGACACATCTTGTGTCAGCTCATTTCCAATTCCTCCAAATCCACTGGCACAAGAATTAACTTTCCTTTTGTCAAGGCCTCGAAAGTATCCGACAAAGCTTGGACCTGTGGTTCCAAGCATTTTGCAAAAGCCACTGGAAGGTGGAATCATTTAATCTTAAAAGCAGGGACAGCCCTGGCCAAGGTGTTTTATTTGCTGAGTTTTTCAAAACCGATTTTGTCTTCACTGTAAATATTTTTGGGAAAAAAAAAAAAAGCAGCGTATCTTTTTGGATTTTGTTCTGTACGAGTTATTTCTGTATCTCTGCAGAGGTTACGGGTTCGTGAAATTCACGGATGAGCTGGAACAGAAAAGAGCACTGACAGAGTGTCAAGGAGCTGTGGGGTTGGGCTCTAAACCTGTACGCTTGAGTGTGGCTATTCCAAAAGCGTGAGTATAAGAGCAGCCAGACGCCTGCATAAGAGCACCGTGGTGTGAAGTCACGTGCATTTTTTTAAATCTCTTTTAGTGGTTTGGGGACGTTTCCTGGCTGTTCCCATCACAAACGGAAGGAATACCCAAGAATAAAGCAGCTAGAGAATGAGAATGCACAGGAATTTAAAAAAAAATGATAACATTAGATCAAGATTTAAGCATTTTATGCTGTTTTTAATTGTCTACCTGATTAAATACACACACATGGACACACACGGTGTTTAAATATGATTATTTTTTAAGTATATGTTCCTTTGCCTTAAATCGAAATAGTCTAAAGCTGCTTATTGATTTCTGGATAGCAAAACTCAATTACCTTGCTAATTCTATTATAATGTCTACTAAATATACGTCTTTTGGGGCAGGGATTAACTTTTTTTTCTGTGTTTGTTCAGAACCTGATACAATGAGATCCTGGTCTGACTTGGGGCTCGTAGCACTAGGGTAATACGAATAATAGTAATTGCTCCCTATTTGAATAATATTTAGTTTTTCAGTGACCTGGGGGGGAATAAGGAGGAGAAAAGCAGAAAAAGGTGTGTCGTGGTGAGAAGATTGACGTTTCCCTCTTCCTACTTCTCACTGATTTCATCACTAGACATAGCTTTATCTGTGACATATTTCTATTTTCAAACCATACTTGCCATCTCATTACTTCGAATCTTGATCAGCTGGGATTCCCAGTTCCTTGGGAGTGTGAATTTTAGCAAGTTTGCAGGTTATTTAAGTTTATTTTTTTCAATTACTTGTAGTCTTTTTTTACTTTGTGAGCTCTTCCAGTTCTGTGCATTGAAGAACCCAAGTTGAGGTGAGAACCCCTCACCCAGTTGAGGGGGAATGGGGACAACCAGTCGTTGCTTAGATTTCTGCATGGTAGTGGCCAGAGAGGGTTCTGTCTGTTCTTACTAAAAAAACCCCAGTTCTTTTGTGAGGCTTTAAGTCTTTAACTCTTCACTTAAAGCAAGACTCAGTACCTTGCCTCGGGAAGCCGCAGAGTACTTAACTTCGTCCTGTTTATCAGAAGAAAAAAGGGACCTGAGGATCTAAATTATGGTTCAGGATTATTCTAAAGTGAGGCTCGTCGTCCTGAACTCTTCCCTTCCCAAAGCCAGGAAGAACCCGTAAAGAACGAAGGCAAAGTTTAGTAACGAAGATGAATATGAATACAGGAAAGGGCATTAAATTTAAACCACTTCTTTCTTTTGCTTCAGTAAATAATGAACCTATTTTAAAGACTGGAATTTGCATGTTAGACGAGGCATTGTCTATGCACCATATTGTACCTTGAGCTATCTCACTGCTTTTTTCTGTCGCTCAACACTACTTGCAACTTAATTCCCGCTTTATTTTTCTTTAAGTAACCGCATGAAGCCAATGGAGTACAACCAGATGTACAACTATAACTATAACCAGTATTACCAACAGTATCACAACTACTACGCCCAGTGGGGCTACGACCAGAACACGGGCAGCTACAGCTACAGCTACCCCCAGTACGGCTACACGCAGAGCACCATGCAGGTAGGACAGCGCGACGTATTCGCTCCTGAGCGAGCTCTCGGCACAGAAACGCGACATCGCTTGCGAGACGGCGATGGGCACGTTTTGTCTTCGAGCTCACGTGGCTATTTGCTGAGGAAGCAGAGCGTTTTGGCACACCTCGGTGCGTGCTGTTGCTTTGTGCGGGGGATATTGCGGGGACTGAGATCTGGAGGGCAGAAAGAGGTGTCTTAAAGCGATTTTTGTAGAGGGAGGGTTCTCTCGGTACAGGCAGCGCTAAAGCTGCCTCCTGAGATCCTTCTTGCAGAGGATAGAATAGATGGGGACAGTCGTCCAGCTTCGCTGCAGTAATTTCAAGAACTCCTCGCTCCATTTGAAGTTTAGGGTGGGATCTGCCCCGTGGAGTGCGCTGGGAGGGGAACATGGGACTTACATGTGAAGAATTTTGTTGTAAGCGCTCAGGTAGAAAAGTCAGCGTACAACAGCAGTAATTAGCAGGTGATGTTCATGAAAGAAAAGACAAATATCTGCCATCCTAAGGGTTTTGTTTTGCCTTGCAGACATATGAAGAAGTTGGGGAGGATGCCTTGGAAGGTATGTTTCTCAGATTTTATATTGAAGTTGTCTGCTTGTTCTGCACTGGTTACAGATAGTCAATCTGGCCCTTCGTTTCAGTGTGTAATTTCCTTTTATCTCTGAGTAGATCTGAGGTCCAGGAAAATTTGTGCCTCACTATCGTGTAGCGCAAGTGCGTCCTTATTTTACAGTTGCGTAGAGATAGCCTAGAGATTTTGATCTTCCACAGTGCTCAAACTTTTATCCTTTGTTTAGTGTTTTTTTCTGGTGTGCTACAAAAACAGTGTAGATATTCTGTTTCTCTGCAAAATCTTGGAATTTAGATCCCAGAATACTTCGCTGTGCTTTTAGTTTAAAACAGAAATACTACCAGTTAGCACACTGATAAAATATTTGCTCTGGCAGTCTTGGCTTGAAATGGGTCACTAAACCACATTGGGCTTTTAGATACACCTACGAGCGGTTTTAATTTACTGATGCAAGAAAAAAGTCATTTCATACTAGCAGTTCCAAATTCCTGCCTTGAGTGGAGTAGGCATTGTGTAGTGTGTCTTATTGTTTATTAAAAAGAAGGAAAAAGCACGTGCTAACAGTAGAAAGCGGCTGGATCTTTCACATGATCCACAGGTATCAGTAATGTTGTCAGTGAGAAAGCCCCGAGTGGCTTTTAAACGTGGTACAGAAGAGCTTTCTCTGAAACCAGCGCTGTAGTTAGAGTGTCTCTGGAGTGTCTTTTTCTCTTAATACGTTGAAACATGTAGGAAACCGAAATAATATATTTCCAGGCTCTCATTTAATTCTGCTCTCCTGCGACGCGTGGGGATGTGCTGTAGCTAAAACCGAGCGTGTCCACAAGCGCCCCCGACGCGTTTTTCCATCCAGTGAGCCGGTTGCTTTGCGCTCTGAGAGGCGCTAATGAACCTCAGTGATGGCGCTGCGCCGATAACCTGATCGTGGGCATCGCTGCCGGAGCTTTGGTTGAGCCGATTCTTGTGAAACGCGACGTGTGCGTCGGCGGCAGCTGGATTGCTGTCGGGTGCTTTACCTGCTTCAAAGCAGGGCACACATTCCTACATAATTCACTCGGTGTCGCTGGCACCGTGAAATGCTTCAAGATGTTTGGCGCGTTGGCAGGACGCTGGTTTTTACTTCCTAACGTGACAACCGGCTGAACATGAGCCAGCAGTGTGCCCAGGTGGCCAAGAAGGCCAACAGCATCCTGGCCTGTATCAGAAATGGTGTGACCAGCAGGAGGAGGGAGGTGATCGTGCCCCTGTACTCGGCACTCGTGAGACCTCACCTCGAGTACTGTGTCCAGTTTTGGTCACCACAGTACAAGAAGGACATCGAGGTGCTGGAGCGGGTGCAGAGAAGGGCAACAAGGCTTGTGAGAGGTCTGGAGAACATGCCCTATGAAGAGCGGCTGAGGGAACTGAGTTTGTTTAGTCTGGAGAAGAGGAGGCTGAGGGGAGACCTTATTGCCCTCTACAACTACCTAAAAGGAGGCTGGAGTGAGGCTGGTGCTGGTCTCTTCTCTCTAATTACTAATGACAGGACAAGGGGAAATGGCCTCAAGTTGCGTCAGGGTAAGTTTAGATTGGATATTGGGAGGAAGTTCTTTACTGAGCGAGTGGTGAGGCACTGGAACAGGCTGCCCAGGGGGGGGGGGGAGGCCCCAACCCCGGAGGGGTTTTAAAAAAATGGAGATCTGGCACTTGAGGCTGTGGTGTAGTGGTTGGGTGTGCTGGGATGAAGGTTGGACTAGATGATCTTCAGAGGTCCCTTCCAACCCCGAACATTCTGTGATGTCTTTGTCCGTCTTCCCTCCTTTAGATCCAACGCCTCAGTTAGACGTCCACGAAGCAAATAAACAGTTTATGGAACAGAGCGAAGAGCTCTACGATGCCTTGATGGACTGTCACTGGCAGCCTTTGGACAGTGTCTCGTCAGAGATCCCGGCCGTGTTATAGCCTCGTCGCTGAGGCGCTGTGTCTGTGTGTGAGAAACCTGCCAGCGCGCTCCGGACTGCTCATGCTGCACCCAGCTCCTGCGGCAGCGAGGGGTGGCCCTCGCTCCACGCGGGTCTTTTACTCGAAGTGTGGGAGGACCGCGGCCTTCCCCGTACGGAACGAGTCTCGTAGGAGCATCATGGTAACTTTTATTCACAGTGGAAGTTTAGAACTGCGACAGTTTTATTCCTTTTGTCTTGAAACGGACTCTTAATACTTACGGGGAATTGTAATTTATAAACTTCCAACAAGATGGCGCAGGGGAAAGACACTACTCCGACGTACAATAAAAAAGTTGGTCTTTTAAGTAAAATTACCCTTTGCATTTTGGTTCCTGCCCATCTTTTGGTTTTGCTGCCCATTTAACTGTCTTCAGTCATTCGAGCCAACCCTTGTGAATGTGTTATTTTAAAAAAGTCCGTGTTGGATAGCGCTAAAACGTCTCAAAAGCTTTCCAGTGACTGGGTGAGGTTGCTGTAACTTGAGCGCGGGGAAGAACCGTGTAGGTGAAGGCGTGTGTTCTGTTTATCTGAAGTTTATTGCTCGGTGTTCGTAAGCAATCTTACCTGAAGAGCATTTTGGGGAGTAAAGACAGAAAGGAGCGCTATAAAACTGCTGCAGACAGATGCCTTCTGCCTGGTGATCGCTCACACGTTTGGCTCCTTTCTCCACCTGTGTGCGAGGAAATAATTCCTCATCAGTTGAGCCATTTAGAACACTTTGGTTAAATGTTATTTTGTGTATCATGCCTTTTTTTTTTCGTTGTGGACCCACCTTAAGGTGTTAAGATTTCATAGCGTCTTCCACTGTCGTGTCAGAGTAAATACGGTGAAACTGAAGATCTTGCGGTGATGAAAAAAAACGGGTCAAAGCAATCAAGTCGATATATTGTGCAACAAATTGTTGCTAACCTGAGAAGCAGTTTTCTACTGGATGTTATATGAGCTGGATGGACAAGCAATATATTTAAGCTAACATTATGTCGCATTAGAGGTGAAAGCGAAAATGATAGCACTTCTGTACGTGTTACAAGCCCTTTTCAGGCTTTTGTGCCTTAAACTCTTTGAGAAATAGGAACAGATAAACTACCTGTAATAAATGTCTACCCAAGGAATAGTTTGGTAACTGAAGTTGCTGCTGCAAAGCATTTAGTTGCCTCCCTGCCCAAAATTTCAATACTTTCATAAAGCCTACTTCTACTACACCTTTGTTTGTGTCCATAATTACGATATCTTTGTCAGTCTCTGGTCTTTTTATCAACTGCAACGCGCTGTGGATAGGAGGGGAGTGGAGATCTGTGCTGGAGTTTGCATGTTTCTGATCAAGTGGAACTAGAGGACTGCTGGACCCCCGCGTTCTCATCTGCTGTGAAGTTTTTCCTCCTGCTGAGCATCAGGCCGTTAGTGGCGTCCTACTCTTCAGTTACTCTGAATTTAAGGAGGTGGATGTTCCCTGCGGGTGCTTGTAACGCTTCAAGAGGCTGCAGAGAAGTGGAAGAGAGCTTTTCTTTCTTCTGATGTAGCTGGTCAGCTGAGGTGATATTCCTCCTCTTGAAAAGTTCCTGGCGTTTCAGAGGTGATGTGGGGAAGGGGTTTTTATGTTCTGCTGGTAAACTTTTTCTAGATCGTTCTGTTACTGTGCTGCCCTGCCTGCCCTTCGTCCTCTTCTGGACCTGCCTTTCCCGATTCCACCCAGATTTTAGCTTTTGTATCGCAGCCCTACGGGAAGCGAGCTAAAGCCACACTTACTTTATCGAAATGAATCGATGCTGCTGTTCTAAGGCTGCCCAGAATCGTAACGCGGGGATCAGCCGTATCCATCTGAGTGTTTCTAGAGGGACAGCGGAGCAGGTCCGCGCAGAGCAGCGCCCCGGCACAGACACTGACCCTGGGGCCAAATCATTCTGCTCTCCACTCTTGTTTTTGTGGTGGAAATTGGTAACGATTGGGGGTAATCCCCTGGTTTCTAGGAGAGCTGCTTTACCTAAAAGCAGACCCTTGGGCAGGCAATTTGGGAGCCCAGAAGTCAGCAACGTTTACCTACCGAAGCCCGTTCAAGCCCCCTCGCTGGTGCTGCGGAGCTTAAAATAGCCCTCGTGTTTCCTGTGGGGAGAGAGGTGGACATGAGACTTTGGGTCACATCCCCTTGATGTGCCAGCCAGCCTTTTGGGCTTGGTTGTGAGAATCTCAGCCGATGTTCTGGGGAGCTCTTAATCTCTCTTGCATCTTTTTTTCCCTGCATATCACTTACTCATCTTGATGTTCGTTTTCAGCTCCCGGCCATTATTGCAGCATCCGAAGCACAGAGGAGACTTTGATGTGGAGCTACAAAACAGCCGGTCACCTGGATTTTGTAGGGTTTGTGTTTTGGAATCCAAATTAAACAGAGTGTGGGATTTTGTTTCTCGTGGCTGGCTACAGGAAAAGCCCTGATTAATTACCATTTAGCGTAACAGAAGATGAAAGACGAGGACTCCGTGTTGTGAGGTAAACTCTGCTTTTATCTTTACGGGCTAGAGGCAAGAAATGCGAGGCGGGTGATATCACAGCTTGCCGGGATTATGTAATTCTCAAAAATTGCATCAAAATCTGTGACTGAGATTGTGAAGCATTCTTCCTTTCAGCATGCACCGTTTACTAGTAATTAGAGAAACGACTCGAACATTCTTACTGTGTCACTTGGTGAAGACGTGACGATCCAATTTAGATTCTAAATTGAAGGGACTCCTGGATTACCATTTCGGTTGCAGCCACTGGAAAAGGTTTGGCCAACTGCAGAGCCGGGAAGTCGTGGGCGTTCCTCCTCTTGGGCACGAAGTGGTGATTTCCAAAGCGTAAGGTGGCCTCTTACCATTAACATGTTTAATTAAAAGCTTGAGAGTAATCGGCGGGGATGGCCTGTGAGAAATTCGAAAGGGTTTCCAGAGGGATGAGGAATCTGAAACCAGTGTTTTCGCAAACGCCGTGTGTGGGTTGAAGGGTCCGATGGGAGCCGGTGTTGGTATTTTCTGTGTGTGACAGGAGAAAATTCTTGTTACTTGGACCGGTTTTAGGAGGCAGGTTCGTATCCCGCACACCAAGATGTACCAAACCCCCTGAGGTATTTCTCTGAAACCCTTTTGAGGAACAGAGACGTTTGATCTTTGCGCACTCCGTTTCTCATTACTGGTTTGCTAATCCCCAGCTTCTGCTAAACAAGATCTGAAAGGAAATTTTACCTTCCAGCCTTGCTGTCTTCCGGTACATCTTGTAAAACATACTGGATACACCAGTTTCTGGATTTAACTTGGGATTTGCTGAGACATGAAATTAATTCAGTGGCAGGATAGGGTATGAATTTTAAACACAATAGCTACATGTAGAAACTGATAGAGCCAGTTCAGAAAACATCACTCTGACAAAGCTTGTTTTACCTTTTTCCCTGGTTAGAGCATTGCTGGATCGTACATTCATACTTTTTTTCCCTTACTGTTCGTTTTTCACAGAGTGCTTCCCTGCGGCTTGTCCGCTCCCACAGGTCTGATGGTAGGAATCGCAGCCTCTTCCAGCATTTGCTCCCCATCCTGTGATGGAAAAGACCAACATGAGGCTCCGGCCGTACCGGGAGGTCTCGTCAGGGCTTCTCTGAGCTCACGGCCGAGCACCGCAGACACGCAGTGGGATTTTCTCAGCTCCTCTTTGGGTCTCCATCCATCTTCTTGTGACAGGCTGAGGTCTACTGAGCATCCGTTGGATTCTCTCGAAGAATTCTTTCCAAATTCTTCCCCATTTGGAAGATTCTCTTCCCGAACACTTGATGTCTACCAAGGTTTGAATTTTTGGGGTAGTTTTTTTGTTTATTTTTTTGCTATGGCGAGCTCCCACTTTCTGGCCTGCCCTAGGATTTGATGCAGAGATTTCTAGGTTCACTTTGCACAAGTCGCTCTGCCAAGGAGCATTTGGGCCGCCCAGGGAATGCCTTGTGACTTGGCAGAGAGGCTTTAAGATCCATGTTGGAGGTGGAGGATGGGACCAGCTGCTTGGAACCTGTCCCTGATAGCTTTGAGAAGGGCTGTTTTTAGGAGAGGAGCTTGGTCACACGCAGTTTGGGGTTCACTTGCACACTTATTCTGCTTTAAGTGGGTGCCAGGCTTATTTAGTTGGACATCTGGCATGTTTGTGGTGGGGTTACCGGCTTGAAAGGGTGTTTCTTGAGCGCTGCGGATTTTTCATCTGTGAATTTTGCTCAGAACAGATGAAAAACTGACTGTTGTTCTCCCTCATCCTTTTTGCGCTTTCTCCAGGCCTCAGAGGCAGGAAGCAGTCTCAGGCTTTTCAACCCCATTTCTCTACGGTGGCTGCAGCTTCAGCGTTGGTCCGTGCTGAAATGTCATCGGTCCTTTCCAACCAGCTGGGAAGAGCTCTCGTTTTAAATCCTTCCCACCGATTATGGACCACGAGCCAGGAACCTGACAGGTATCATTTTGGCAGGGAGGCTTTTTAGTTCCAAGAAACTTCCCTTCTGTTCCCCGAGGGTGAGGCGTTCCCGGTTAGAAAGGGGAGGAAAGAGTAGGGAAAAAAAGTGGCTGCTGCCCTCACCTTTCCAAAGAGCAGCCGCTGGCGTGCACCTTGCCATGGGGAGGAGAGAAATTGTCTCTGTGTCCCTGCGCTGGAGATTCATTTTGGGGGATGTGTGTTTGAAATGATGGTCAGTGCAAGCCAGGGGGGATGTTTAAGATCATGATCTTGCTGCTTGGGGGTGGGATTCCCCCTGC
>NW_009735311.1:0-18254 GCF_000703405.1 Apaloderma vittatum | reverse complement strand
AAGTGATTGATTATGTGCCCTTCAGAAGAGAAAGCTCTTATTTTCATCATCTAACTGTTGCTTCCACACAGTTCAGAAAAGGATATTAAACTAGATTTGTACAAATATAAATTTCTGACTGGATAAAGCTTTGGTCTTTCAGATATTTTATACTTTCCTATCACACTAAGTAGTCTAGTGTTCATGAGCGTGGTGTGCTCAGGTACGGATGGATGCAGAGTCACTAAGTTTTAAATGTCTGTGAAGTAGATATTGAAATCTTGAGCAGTCTTCCTAAATTTCCTGAATTCCCTGTGTAGCCAAAGGATAGGCAGTGATTTCACTCTAAATAAGTTTAAAACCAGTGAGATGATCAGCACCCTCATGAACCTGTTTCTCTGTATTGGAAACATTATGTTAATTAAGTCAGATAAGTATATTGCAAGTAATTTTGTCTAAACATAGGTGAGATGACTGTCACCCCCCCGTCAATGTAAACATACCTTACCAATATTAAGTCTCTTACATATCTTACAATCTATTTCTCCTGACACATATTAGACAGGAAAAATGGAACTAGTAGTTTGATTCTCATAATTTGTATAGTCTTCATAAACGAATTGGATCTGTAAAAACTAATATGCAAGCTGGATAAAACTCCATTAATGCAGGTGTACAGGAGACATGAGTGGGGAAAAGCAGTTTGAGGTGAAGCTGATTTTTTCCTGATAAATCTTACGTTGTGACGAGGGGCTGTTTTAAAATCATCTAGCATGTAGTTCTGGGTGCCAGGACTTCAGACAGACAAAATGTCACAAAAAATATAATAGAAAGGCTCATTTTTGCATTCTTGTACCTGTGTTTATTTCCTTAGGATGATACAGCCATCTTGTACACATTCACTATTACCTCCAAAGATTATAAGGCACTGGAAGAACTGGGAGAGGGAATAAACTTCCTCAAAAAAGCAGTGTGTCAAATTCGTTGCATCTACATTATGATTAAAATCCAGGGAAAAAAAAAAAAAAGGAATGTTCTTTGAGGTGCCAGCATGATTAAGGAAGAAAAAAACGCCATGAGACAGCATGCTGATTTTATAGGTTCTGTTAAAGGTGGTGAACCAAGACAAAGCTCTGAATCAATGCTTTCCAGTAGATCCTAGGTGACAGGGGGGTGAAAAAATAAAATGCTGATCTTTCCAATGCCAAAAAAATGAAGTTTCCCAACCAATAAAGTGGGGTCTTGCATCCACATGGGCATTTGTTGGCAGTTAATTTGATCTGGCTGCCTTAGAATCGGCAGGTGGGCCACCAGTTTTCCCGCCCAACGTGTGATATCGAGGACTGTGATGAAACATTTTACTTGCCTTGGTATTCACCCTTGGACCTTTCTTGTGGAGCTTAAAGCATGTTGCATTTGCAAATGAATCAAAGGTCATTCTTTTAAAACCTGATCTGAAATGTCACAGCTGTATTTCCACAGTAGCTCAGGTGTTGCAGCTCTCAGACAAGAAGGGCAGGGCAGCACTGATTCCCTCTGCTCTCTGAAATATTTTTAGTCTACTTTTCTCTCCTCCCCACTGACTGATCTCTTCACTAAGCTACCTGACCCAGGAGAATTTTCCTTGCTTTCCTCTGAAACTAAGACACTACTTAAAAATATGACTTGGGACAGAAAAGAGAGCATGAGGGAACATTATCCTGGGTCAGATGCTTTCCCTGAAAGAGAGGCATCAGTTATTCTTCTAGCTTGAAGGGTTCAGAGACATTTTATGTTGCAGACACCATGTACTAAAGTGTAAGTTAAGTGCCTAATTCAGCATAGCCGTTAAGTCTGGGCATATACGGAAGCAGGTTATGGTATCTGGTGAAATGTAGCATTCAAAAATAATAATATATTCTTTAAGCATCTCTAGGGTTAAGCTGATGCTGCTTAGCAGTTCTCAGGAACATTAGAGGCCTGAATTCTGCCAAATCTTTCTTAAGGCACGTAAGTTCTTTTTTGGATCTGGCCCTTAGCCTTATCCAGATTTTTTTCATAAGCAATTTATTTATAGCTGCCCATTATGACATACGACATAGTGCATAAACATCAAGTCATTCAGAGGGGCATATGTTACATATTTTCCCACTTTGATTTGAGAAGGAGAAACACAAAATTTACTACAAATCCATAACAGTTGCAGATAAAGTAAAGTTTATGTGATGTGCAGCCAAAACTCTCAATGGGTTTTTCCTTCCATACACTTTCAAGGTCTAATTAGAGAGATTTAGTCTATTGCACTTTTCTAGGAAATTCTTCCTTGGAATTAATTTTTCAATGTTGAAGAAATCAGTGTTATATAAATTTGAATAATACAGAGCGTAAAAGTTGTCATATATATTCAGGCATGTAATGTGGAAAAATAGGCTACTGTTGCTTTGTTAACTTTTGTAATAAAGTGTTTTATTTTGCCAGTTCAGATATCCCTTGCAGTATTTGTACCCAGAAAGGTGCAATATAATAGCTGTTCATGGCAGAGAGAATGTTCAGAATTAAAAGTGAGTAGTTCATTTTCAGAATCTAGATTTAATAAAATATATAGATATCACAAAGAGCTAACATTGTAGGGATTTTGGATTTCAGCTTTACTTCCATTTTTCTTCCTTCTATGAAATATAGCTGAATATTATGCCTGTTAGATTTGTCATGAAACAAAAGGAATCTCATCCATAATAAAAAACTCTTCCCCCCTCAAGCCTTGGCAGAGAACATTCTTTAAATCAAATATTTTTTTCACCTCAGCTTTAATAATATGGATTGCAAATCAAGATTAAAAACTAAACTTCATTTCTTTTTATTTTTTTTAAATGAGATTCTTCTTTCAAGATAATTGCCAGACCACTTTCAATGCTACATCTGCATATGGAATATTATTTTTCTCTTGTGTAGGTAAGACCCAGAACCCCTCATTTTCCAGAACGCTCAAAAAATGCCATTAAGCTATACAAAGAAGTCAATACCACTTGGAAACAAATATGCAGATGAAATAATGGCCCAGATAAATGATTTGGGTAGCAGAAACTACTGAAAATATCACCATGTACTTGAATAAACATCAGATTTTGCCATCTAATTTCTGCCTTATGTATTGTTTCTTTGCATCTCATAAGTACAAAGTGATCTTTCAGCTGCATTACAACCCATAGTAATTTATTCCAGTGATCATTCTTATTGCACAGCAAGTTTTTTCAACCTCAGAGAAATTCTGTTCTGTGGTGGTTTTTTTCACCCACCCTTCCCTGGTAACGAACTGCACAGCAGCCCACTCAGCAGCTCTTTTCATAGATAAAATATAAATCTTATAATTGCACTACAGCTCCACTTCCTTTCTACATCTCCTATATGCATCAGAATCTTCACTTTTACACTGAAGAAAGAAAATACCTATATTTAGTTGGTCATTTTATCTTGATTTTACTGACCTATGTCTTTTCTAGGTGGACAACACTATATGAGTTCTTTGTCCTCTGAATTACTTCAAATACATAAAAACTATCATGATTTTTCTTTAAATTAGCTAAGAACCAATATTCAAAAGCACACATACGTCATCTGATTAAACGCTCCTTGAGATCAGTGCTAAAATGCTTATTTTAGAATATAGAGAGAACAAAGTTAGACCCAAAAAGACCACCTATGGAAATTTTAACCTCATTTTTTTCAACATCTTGTCCTGAAAATACAGGTCATTTCTGAAAACAGGTAAAGTAGGAAAACTCTTTCCTACTCTCTCTTCCAACACACACTCACCCCTAAACCCCCAAAATTATGATGATAATTGCTTCTAGGCAATTTCTGAAGTTTCATGGAACCTTCCATAAGATGCTTATTACAAAGATTACTTCCTTGTAATCCAAGTGCATCCCCCCCCACACTGTTTCACGTCCTTCAAATATAAGTCTGAATCACAACACATAGCAGCAAAATTACCTACCGCAATCTAAAAAGACTGTCTTTCATGAGGTGTTTGGACTGTATGTCAAAAATGTTTAATCATATTGTATATCCAAAGTAAACACTGGACTGTACCTTCAAGATATAAGATAGATGAGATGAAAGGTCCACTGTAACCAAATATACAGAGTTTAATAACAGTCAATCAGCAAATCATGAAATATAAATGTTCATGAGTCATTCAGCACAATTATTTTTGAAAGAAATATTTGTGTAAAGTATTACATGACTTCTATTTATATATATTGTTTTTATTTCTACATGTTATTTACAGATTCTTTTTCTTACACTGGGGTGTGTTTGTTTAAACACCCATTAAGATGTTTTAAATCAAAGTTTGTGTCAAAGTAAGATTCAGATCTCACTATATAGCACGTGTTTTACTACATATTACACTCGTTTCCATTTTAGACAGATTCAGGAAGCCCAAGCATATTGCTAGTTTTAAGGGACATAAGTTCAAGAATCTAAAGACCATATGCAATTCACTCATGAGAGTACTTAAATGGATTTCTCTGATTTCTGTGGTGCCTAAATTCAGAATAAGGATTCAAACTAGAAGTTGCCAAAGAGTTCACTTTCGGTCTCCATATACTTTTAATGCATATTTAACAATCTTAAACAGACTTCGGTCACAATATCTACTAATTTGTTAATAATTCAGTATTAAAACAAATAAATCAATCCATTGTTCTCCCAGTGAGTCAAAGTATAGCAGAGGGAGATGTTACAATTTGCAAAAACATTTTGCTTATCTTCTGTGCAATTTTATGAGCCAGATAGTCAACTGATGAAAAAGAACTTCCAGGACATGGTCCACATAATTCAGGACAAAAATCTTTGCCCTGTGATTCCTATTTCTTGCACAGCTGGGCAAAACACTTTTTCCTCTGCTCTCTCTGTAAACAGAACCCACAGCTGTATGAATCACAAGGTTGTATTCCAGATTCATAACCAAACTGGAAAAATGAAGAGGATATTTGTTTTTATATCAGATTTTCTCTTTGATTTATATTTCCATGCACTATTAAAAATTTTAAGCACATGTCTCTTCAAAAAACACAGTCAAACATAAAGTAATATAAAAGCTTGGTCAATTTTCAAAAAAATTCTATTTCAAAAAAAAATATGTTAAAACAAGAGTTACAAAAAAATTAAACAAGACATTCTGACATTAAGTACTTTTTTCAATTTTTAAGATGATTTTATGAATATTTGTGCTTCTAAAAACTACAAAGAAAGAAAAATATGCTTAGATTTGTTCCCTAAACTTTTAATATTCCCCACTGAAATGCAAGGGCCTGAATACATAATTAGATCTTATATCATAAGGCCATGACCAGTTAGGCATATGCATGCAATCAGGGTCTCACAGATGGAAGCTGTACACCTCTGTCATTTGACTTTGAGAGCAGTCCGCCAGGAGTCATAAAGTCAATTAGGATTCATTAACTATGTTGTGTCTGCTCCTAGGTGTATAGATTTTGTGATTTTTTTCTCTCTTTTTCTTTTTTTTTGTTTCTTCTTAATAACTTTTTCAAAATCCATCATCCTTACCTGCTAGGGTTTCTTCTTTCTAATTTTCATCATCATTCTACCAACCATCTTGCAGTCTTTGTCAGACAAAAGCAGCAAGTGCGTGTTAGAAAATAAGGTAGAATAAAAACAGAGAGGATCAAGTCAAAAGCTTAGGGATGAAAATCTTGGATATAATACAAAAAATATATGATTCATTAATGCTTGGAGCTTGTTCTGGTAGCAGATGTTTGACTAGACAGGAAGGAACAGAAGTACCAGGAGGCCAACAATGAGCAATTAAAGATTTAGAAAATCCACCCTGGTTGACCTCTAGCTTTGGTGCATATAAGAAACATTTCACTGCAAATGATGGAACTGTCTTACTGAAATCTGTGTGAGATCAGTGTATTCTCTTCTATATTATCTTCTGGGTTTGTAACCACATGTAAACCACAAGCCTTGAAAACACAAAATATTTCACAAAGTTTTGCAAATTTTACTGAAAAATCCATTTATTTCTTAGCTACTAGTAATCTACAAATATGGTATGATTTGTGAAAATTCAGTTCCTGTTAACACAGTTCAGATTTCTCTAGGAACTGAAATCTTGATTTTAAAATGCAAATCAAAAATCCTTGAAAATCATTGTCTAAGTTGATTGATCAAAAATCTGGGCTTTAACCAGTGATTTTGAATGGGCTGGAAAAGCAAGTTTTATATAGTCTGTCTCTTCACAGTTAAATGGCTTCAATAAACTAAAAATAATGATATAGTTTTATTTTATTTTTGGCCAAATGTATTACTGTCCAAAGAAGAAAGTAATAGTGGCAGTAAGAACGATTGCACTCTTACATTTATGAGATGTGACTTTTCTCAAAGTAATTGTCTTTCCGAAAAACACAGTTTGATAGTAGGGATTTCATACTTTTTAAGCAATTGGGAGTGTTATTCTTACCAACTCTCAGCCTGTTTGAATTGGGGGCTGTCGAACTGCTGTATTTCCTAAATATGGACGAACAAAGAAAAGAAAAGGAAGCATGGAAATTTGAAATTCCTGTGGCCAAATACGTTCATTGAAACAGTGTGGGTTTTTTCCCTTCAGACTTCAATCTATCTTCAGCAGAGTAGTGGCCAGTGAACTTTCTCCCTAGAGATAGGATAGCACAATGCAATGGAAGTATTTGAGAATATAAAACCATTTCCTTATTAGACTTCAAGCTACTTTCACTTGGAATATAAAGGATATTTGCCTTTGATTTCAATAGATGCTTTCTAGCTCTAACAGTGTTCTTATGGATACACACCCAGCAATATAATAAACCACATAAATACATTACTATCCTCAGCTATTTGATGTCTTCCTACTTCAGCTTAGATCTACAATTTATAAAGGAGTTCAGCTAATTACGGACAGTAGGATCACGTTTCACATGTCAAATACTTCATAATTTAATTTAGAAGAAATCAGTAGTGCTGACAACTGAGTAGACAAGGAAAAGGAACTGGGATGTACAACATGGCAAGAACTGGTACAAGTTCTACTTTTTTTACTAGTTATGTATTGAGGTTTTTTGTAAATTTTCCATTTCAGATCAGTAATTGTGCATTAGAAAGGAACATAAGACTACTCATTTTCAAGATATGCATGATCACCAACAATATAAACATGTCAAAGAGACAGAATATGTTGATAGTGGCATATCACTGGAACTCTTCTACTTTTCATTTAGTAATCATTAAATCACATTCAATAGTTCATTCAATAGAGGCAAAAATAACTTATACATATTAATAGAAAATTATGTCTCTTTGTGTGTACAGAGGCATATTTTTAAAGTGTAAATGGAACTTGAAGAAGATACATGATTGCAGTTATTACATGTTTAGTTTGAGATAGTTCATCTTAGCATAAAAACAATTACCAATGGAATGTGATATTTGTTAAAGACAGAACAGCAAAATTTGCATTCACAATACAAATGTATACAGTATAATGTACTTTGATAGAAGTATGATTATGTCTACAATTTCCTCCTGGGAAGATTCTAACTGGACGCAGGAGGAACTTTTTTCACAATAAGAACAACTGGCTGTTGGAATAATCTCCCCAAGAAAGTGGTGGATTCCCCAACTCTGGACAATTTACAGGTTCTGCTGGGTAGGGTGCTGGGCCACATTGTCTAGATTGTGCTTTTGCCCAGAAATCTTGGATGAGATGATCCTTCATAGAATTATAAAATCATAAAATTGTCAGGGTTGGAAGGGAACTTAAAGATCATCTAGTTCCAATCCCCTCACCACGGGCAGGGACATCTCGCACGAGATCAGGCTGCTCAGAGACCCATCCAGCCTGGCCTTAAAAACTTCCAGGGATGGGGCTTCCACCACCTCTCTGGGCAACCTGTGCCAGTGTCTCACCACCCTCATGGGGAAGAACTTCTTCCTAACATCCAATCTGAACCGATCCATCCCTAGCTTTAATCCATTCCCTCTAGTCCTGTCACTACCCAACATCCTAAAAAGCCCCTCACCAGCTTTCTTGTAGCCCCCTTGAGATACTGGAAGGCTGCAATAAGGTCTCCTCGGAGCCTTCTTCTCTCCAGACTGAACAGCCCCAACTTTCTCAGTCTTTCTTCATAGGAGAGGTGCTCCAGCCCTCTGATCATCCTCGTGGCCCTTCTCTGGACACACCCCAGCACGTCCATATCTTTCTTGTGCTGTGGGCTCCGGAAGTGGACACAGTACTCCAGGTGAGTTTCCAACCTAGTATTCCATGATTCTATGATTCTATGATTCTGTCATGATACCATGTGTTTCAGTTCTACTTTAAATAGGTTTTCTTCAAATTTGTGTGATGCTATTACCAGACACTTTTGGTCATTGTAAGCCTTTCATACCTTATTTATAAATATTCACATGCAAATGTTCACTATGATGTAAAAAGAAAAATATTTCTCTAGTTCTGAGCGTGATGCAACTTTACGGTTAATGTAAGTGGCTATATACTAAGCAAAATGTAGTGCAGGGAAAGTGTGAAAAGCAGTATTTCAATGAAGTGTGCAACAACACAGCCATTTGTACATATTTGCATTATCCATACTGTTGCAAACAGTATGAAGCAGACCTAAGATTAATTTAATTATCCCTTAGTTTCTGAGGATGCATGCTGAACACACTATTCAGCTTACTAAAGCTCTGCTTCTGCTTTCCATATTCTTCTTCAAATGTAGAAGGTTCTCCCAACCAGATATATCAATATGGGTTCATCTCACATTTAATTCTGGAAGAAACATAATTTTACCTGGGATTTATTGTGATGTAGATCTCTAAGCTACCTGACCTGACTGAAACCCAGCCCTTCGATCAATATGAATTTCAATGTCTCTGCTTCAGTGAAACAAAGCAGGGAGTCTAGTCTGTGCTGCCTAATACTGCAAAGTGTTAGTGCTACTCCCTTGTTGACTTCACAGGAGGGAGGGGAGGATATATGTAGAGAAATGAAGTCTTTATTCTTTTGTGGTGTTTGAAGCCCTGTTGCTCGCACAGCCTTCTTTGCAGATTAAAGTTTGAATTATGTGTAAAAATGTCATTGGTTTAGCAGGTGAGTATTTTTCTATGTTAGCAGGTATAAAGTGAACACACGTTCTACTTTCACTCTTCTGTACTGACTTGATTTTATTCCTTGAAATTTCGTAACATCAGCAGAAGGAGCTGAAAATAGTTATTCGACAGGACGTATGAACAAAGCTCTATCTTATCATCAGGGTTGCCAAAGAGCCTTGTGCTTCTTTTGCATCTTTCCAGTCTTTGTCTGGTTTGATGTGAAAAGATAGTCTCAGAAGAGTTTGATTTGACAGAGATGCCATGAATGATGCAGTGCATAAGTTTCTTTCTTGCCTGTTCCTAATGTTGCAGCATCTTCCTTCTTGTGTTCCAGGTTTCAGAGCTATGCTGACTGAAATAGCAGTGCATGAAAAAAAAATTAAAAAATAAATTAAATTTTAAAAAAATGCTTAAATGCCTGTCAAAAGAAAGGGAAGCTAAACCAAATAAAAACCATAGAACAGTGGTTAATAAGGCAATACAAAAACTAACTCTACTTTATCTGTTAAAATTAACATTTTAAATCCGGATTATATATATGCTTTGCTGATAGAATTTATAGACATATGGAATTATTTCAGATTCTGCTGAGTGTGAACTATCTTCGGTTAAACACAGCAAGTGAGTTCTGAACTTGTGATAATAAATTAGTTTCCCTATCCGGATCTGGTCACAGAGAATACTCCTTCTTGCACTGCTTTGTGCCTTATGTTAAGAGTCCAGCCTTCTCTATCACCTGAGCTGCTAACAGACAGTGAATTTAAATATCACCTGGCCAGGTGTACATGTCCTTGCTTCTAGTTGAGCCAGATTTTTGGGTGGCGACCAGTCACAAATGTGATGGTGATATCTCATTACTGCCAAGACCTGCTTTACACAAGGGCAGTATCTTTACTGTCTTCCAATGAAAAATTTTCTATCTCTTCAAGAGAAAGAATAGAGATGGTGGCTGTCATTGTCTCCCTAGGCATAGAAAACTATTTGTACTCTCATCCTAATAAAAAGACATTCTTAATCTCATCTCTTCCAAAACTCTTTGGTCTCTGATGTCCTGATTGCCCAGGTGTTGTGAAGCTTGTACAACGACTGAATAAATGAGGCCATGGAGGTTGTAGGTTCACAACAGCATTCAAAATCCTTAGAACTAAGATGGGGAAGTAGGACCAATGCTGGAATTCACTAGGACAACAACAACATGTGAGGAGAGGAGAAGAAGTAGCACAGGATTCTTTGAAGGACCATCTGCCTATTTTTTCTGTCAGGGGTTTCATTCCCAAAATCACTCCAAAGTTTATACCTTTATCCTAAACCTTCCTTTTCAAAGGAGGAAGGGGAGCTGCCTGCTGACTTTTTTTTTTGTGAGTAAAGATCATAGTGGATAGGGCACTTCCCTGGAAACAGGTTCTTTGAAACTTACGACCCTGTCAGTCTGAATATAAATAATTCAGGCAGTTCTCATCATGTGGTTAAGTACTTGGCCACATTCGTTCAGAGAGCTGCAAGTATTTGGGCAGAGGCTGTGGGCAAGGACTGTGAGCCAGGTCTGAGCCCACATGCAGCTTCTGAGTCCAGAGAAAACCCCAATGAGGCTTCTCCTGGCTCTTTCTCACATAGCTCTTTCCCAGTAGCCAGACCCAAGGTTACAGCCACACTGTGCCAGAGCTGGTCATGAGCTCCCATAGCCAAAGTGTTGGAGGTGAGAAGAGTCTGCAGAGCCTGTTGGTCCACTCAGGTTTTTGGGAGTGACTTCATGTGAGGTGTTACTACTCATACTCTTCTGCACCTCTACAACTAAAACTTAAAAACCAATAAAATATTAAAAAAATGGGACAAGGAAGAAAACAGTATGATCCTGCTCCTGTAAATTTGAGGCACTCAGCTAACAATACTTAGAGGTTCAGTTCCAATTGCTCTTAGGACAACTTACAGATTTTATGTTGCCACTGCATGGAGAACCCTAAAAGTTAAGGAGTTGGGACACCCACTGCCTTCCCTCTCTGAGTTATGTTCCAAGGAACAGCGTCATTAAGAGTCCTAACCACTAAGGTCTGATATGAAAAGTTTAAGCATTGCCATCCCTGCCCAAGCTGGTTTCCACTCATGAGAGGAAGAGGCAAGGAACCCTCCACTACTAACACTTGGGACAACTTCATTTAACTGAGTGGAGAGCAGGTTCCCATCTACTCAGCAAGGATGGCGTTGGAATTAAGCTTAAGTCTCTTTCTTTTTCCAAACCTTTAACTAACACTTAAGCAAAATGTTTAAGTCTGATGTGTTCATCCATTTGGTTTTGGCCTGCCTTCACATTTCATCCCTTTCTCCCATTTAAGTTCACCTGCAAACTAGTAAACTTGTATTTATCTCTTCTGGGTGACAGAGCACTGGCACAGGCTGCCCAGGAAGGTTGTGGAGTCTCCTTTGGAGACATTCAAAACCCGCCTAGACACGTTCCTGTGTGCCCCACTGTAGGTGATCCTGCTCTGGCAGGAGGGCTGGACTAGATGATCTTTCGAGGTCCCTTCCAACCCCTGACATTCTGTGAAATAATCATGTTTCTGATTTCCAGGTATTGCTTTCTTTTGATGTCTCACATGATTGCTTGTATTTACCTCTTCTGTGTGTAACAGCATTGATTCACTGTGTTTCAGGTCTTACCATAGATCGATATGACAGACCATCTTTCCTTGAGAAATCTGTCTGCATGTTGACAGACAGGGGAGAAACATGACATGTTTATAGACTTACTGGCATTTAGAATAGCAAACATCTGCATGTGTAATTGTGCAGCTAATATATCATTACTTAGACTAAAAATAACTTTCTTAAAATTCACTTGTTCCAAAGAATAAATATTTTTATTAACATACACTTAGCCAAACCATCAGACTGAAGGCCAAATCAGTGTCAAGAAATCACTTTGTTATAGTTACTAAACACATCATGGAGCTATAATTTAAATTTAAAACACCTGGTTCCTAAACCAGATTAAATCTTTTTTTACTAGTGGAAGATTACATTTCTATTTTTATTTTTTTCAAAATATTCAGAAAAGTTCTTATCTGAAAAAGCTTTTGATACCCAGTAATTACATTTCCTAAATGAAATTGTTTTCTTTCAGAAGCCTTTTCTGAAGCTCAGCCCCAGATATGTTTGACCATGGCTTTCTGGAAACCTGTTCTGCATCCTCTGTGGTGCCTGTGTTTGGTGATGTAATTCAAAATAATTCTGATTCTGGAAAAATTGTTTACCTCCATGAAAAAATTCTACTGCCTTCACACTGCATTCTGGCCACAAGCATGCAAGACTCGAGGATGCTGTGGTTTTTTTGCTTCACTAAATGTTAACATCAAACAACTAAATTAACATCTGAATGGAGAACACAAAAATTGCATGCTATGAGCAAACTGAGTTATCAACCTTTCACAAACCTAATTTGGAAAGAATATAAATTTTAGAGACTAATTCGTGTGTCCACTGAATGTTTTAATCACTATGAGAAACTGACATATGTGTCTATACATGAAAAATTTATCCCAAACACAAACATGAGAATTCTAAACGTTTTTATGTAGATTACATTTAAATAAAAGGGCATTTTTTGTGAGAAGTAGACCACAAAAAGACCCTCTAACCTCAACTGTAGCAAAATTAAATAACAGACAAAATTAAAATAACAGACATACATGCTATCTTTAGATATATTCCTTAAATGTTGTGATTTAGTTTGTAATATTCATTTCCAGAGCTGAAAATTAATTAGTGATAGCTTTAAAGTTAGTTGCTACTCATGATTCACAAAAGTCTGGACCACCCAAAATACTTATTCATGGCAATTAGGAATGGAAAAGATATATTAAAGGATGTCTTTGTTTGAATTAAACATAATACTAAATCAAAATTCATCTTCATAGAGGAAGATAATACTGCTATTATCAAACCCGTGCTTCCCAAAAGGCTTTTTTCCATGACAAGGCCAGTTTTCAAAAATGATGTTCCATACCTAGAAGTAGGAGAGGAATCAGGGATGTACAAAAATGGAAGCGGTCACAGGCAAAGGCAAACAGTTTTTTCATAATCTCACAAAATTGTGCTGATAATAGGAGCTCTTTAGCACTGTCTTCCTGTCACTTTTATATGTGTTGATATGCACAGAAAACAGAAAAGAATATTAAAAACAATCTGAAATCTACCCACTCAAGAGCCTGCATCACAGTACCACAGGTCAGCTGCTCCATGGTCCATATAGTCCTAGATAGAAATACAGTTATAAATGAACGATTGCAGCTCAGTGATGCTGAAATGATGAGCCAAGTAGTAGCTTCTGAAAAATTAAAGTTCCCTCGTGATCACAGCACTTTTCCTGCCATCACACTTTACTCTGCTTTCAACTACTATCAGTAATACTAACTCTTCTCTTCCTATAGAAAGATTAATCATATTAATTACATGACAACCGAAGGTCTAAAGCAGCACAGTATTCCTGTCATTTTTCTCTTTTAGTCTATCCAGTCACCCTCCACAATAAAGCAACTAGTAAACACAGGTCTTCTATACCCTTACCTATACATAAAGTAATTAGTATACACAGGGCTTCTATCTATATTGCTTTGATTTATAACCTGTTAGCCTATGATTTGCTCCAAGAGTACTGTCAGGAAACATAATGGCACTTTTAAAACTTGATTGGATGCTTGATAATCAAGCTGCCTATTGTCTGTGAAGAACTGTTCTTGGCTTCAGGCTTCAAACAGATAAGGTACAGAACTGTTTAATTTCTTATAAGAGGTGCAGAATTGTGTAAGAAGATACCATGAAATGACTCAACGTATGATCAAGAATGTTATCTTAGAGCTGATTTTCAATATAGCCTTAACAAGTGGAGTAAATCTTTAACAAGTCCTAGAATTTAGGGTCATGTAATTAACTTTTAATGTATATTAAATCATTAATACAGTCTCTGAATGCAACCTCTGTGTATGAGAAATAAACTAGTGGATAGAATAGCACTTATCAGGAACCTGCTGCCAAGAAACAGTGGTTTCTGCAGTTTAAGAAAGTGGAATCTCTGATGCCTTGGAGTAATTTCTGTTGCTTTTGAACTTGAAATTTCAAGTGGTTGGCAGCTGGAAAGAACCTCACAGTTTTGTTTGCTTTACAACGGTCTGCCCCAGGCAAAACCCTTTCATATTGACAAGACCCCACTTTACAAGATTTGTTACACTAAAATATGTTTGGCAAGCTTTGTACACACACACACACACAAAAGATTCTTGCCAGACAAGAGGAAGAAAATCCATCATTAAAAGGAAAAAGGATGCTGTATCCCATGGCAGGGAAGAACAACAGCACATATATTACATAAGATAGATGTTAAAATTAAGTGCTGGCAGTGTAGTTATCTACAATAGAGAGAAAGATGCCCTTAAAAGGAGTGAATCATTTCTTCCTAAAATGGACACTGAAAGTAATCAGAGTTATAGACTTCTATTTCCTTTAGACAGGAAAGATGGCCAAATGTAGATACTTATATTTTCAGTTGTGCATGTATACAGTCACACTGGAATCTGATCCACAGGATCACATGAAGTTTGACTCCTGTTGCCTAAACCAGTAAAGATACATTACATTGAATACCAAAGGTAAATGAAATTGCTAAAAGTAGGAGCGCATGAGCATTCAAAGGTCTAGGACAGATAGACAGGTTCAAGGCAGATGGGTTAACCACCATGTTTATTATTCTATAAAAACAAAAGAAAAAATCCTGTAACTTAAATGATGGAGGTTGATATTTTCAAAGAAGCTTCAAGTCTCCTTGTAGATTCTTAGGCAAATATTTTATTATGGAATAATAAAATGGAATATTATTTATATGGATTTATTTTATTACAAGAAGGCATGTCTAAATCTACCTCACTAATAATCGAAATTGGTACCTAAGTCCTCTAGGATAGCTTTTTCAAAGGAGTTTAAACCAGTACAGTAGCACAGTCCAGCAGAATACCTTTCTAGAAAACATTCTACTACTGGTTTTTTACTGCTTTTTTGTGAAGCATTTCCTGGAAAATTATATTTGCACAAAGCCTCAACCAAAGCCTACTCCAATCAGTTATGTGGGGGTACCTGTAATTTTGGAGTTTCAGTTTCGTAGATGTGAAAGGCTTGAGTATGTCCAAGTGAATTCTCATAACGTAAATACTTTTTTTTTTCAACAAACAGAAAACACATTTTGGCACAGATTCAAGAAAGAATTTTACTCTCATCATTGCTACCACGAATTTCAATGCTTCAAATGCATACTTATGGAAAATATCAAACCATTTAGGGCTCTAAACACTTGGTTGGCCCTTAGTCTTCATATATTTCATTACATCTGTAGCATACAAAATAATTTAAATAAATGAACCATCAAGATTAACCAACCTAATTTGAAAGGGAAGCAAGACTGCAAATCCTGCAGATTCTACTACAGGAAGGTCTTCCTAGAAGACCTCACATCTCTGAGACTAGTACAATCCATTGCTCTATAAAATAGAATATTTACTCTTCCAAAGTGGTGCTTAAGCCCAAGATACCGCTGACGGAGTTTCCCAATACTTAGAGTTTAATTCAAAAAACAGGCTTGGGTTTTTTTTAATTTGATTTCCACCAATAGGAGAAATCTCATCAGAGGACAAGGAAGACAGTATCTCCTGGAATGTGATTTCTTGAAAAGAAGAATGAACTGCAGGAAGATCAGGTAAACCAAGAGTGCATTAGAAATCCTAAAACTTAAGACATCTGAATGCTTCTTCTTTCCTTCTAGCCTCCTCCCAGCTTTCAGCTGGCATATGCTAGAGATATTTATAGTTAATATTTAGGGAGTGGAGAGAAGACAATCCATTCAGATTGAAGCCTGAAATTTCATGACATATAGTCATCTTATCAGAGATTGCTGACTCAATTTTTAAGGCATGCAGACAGTCCGTGGGCCTTCTGGCTCTCACGTACACACATATTTCTAAGTGAGTGAAGCCAATCCTTAGAGATTTTTCATGAGTCATTCCCCATCTAAATATTCTTCATTAGTACCAGGCTGACTCATAGCAGGGAATCAGGACTTCAGTTTCTTAAAGCTGATCTATGGGTCTTCTGGGCTTTTAGTTTTAAAAGGTTGATTTAAGTCAGTGCATAAAAGCAATACTAAATTATTAGCAATAGTTTTGTCTCACAGCTGTAGCTGCTGGCTAATCTGATATATAGATTACTCAAAAGAACACTGAGTCTTCACCTGGTTGGTTCTGCTTTATAAGATTTTAGAACTACTTTTATAAGAATAGAACTATATAGACACATATAACTGCTAAAAACCTAGAAATAGAACATTACTAAAGGACTGCATCTCATGTTCCAGAGCTATTCTGAATTTATTGCCATCAGAATTCTATAACATCAAGCTATTCCTTTAGCATCTTCTTGCTCCCAGTATGATTACATGTAAAGTTATATGTTCTATTCAAACCTGCCCTTTTTTTTCAAGTTTCATGAAAAAATTTCACACATAGGATAGAATTGCCTGCAGGCATGTATTTTTAGAATAGCTATGCACGGTTATATAAATGTCAGTTAAATGAAATATTCCTTCTAGCTTTAAACTGGGCACTTGCAGGTATGTTGTGGATGGGATATGCAGATGTATGATTTGAAAGATCATCCTACAGTTACAGCTTCCTGTCATTGCTTTGTTGACCTGTTGAATCTAGAAAAAGTCTTGCTGACATTCCATCAAACATCAGGACACTTAAAATTGCGGTACATTATATTGCCCGATTTATTAGTATGGAAACAGGTCTAATTTTCTCTGTGCTTTGCACCATAAATCTGCGTTTGGGGAACCTTGGCTGTTGCAAACTATTTCTAAAAGATTCATAAACGGTCACAAAGAAACCAGCTCAGTGTCAGTATGCTCACATTTGAAGGAGGAAAGTGTAGGAACCTATAGATTTAGAGCAGCTAAAACCCAACCAAAGTTCTAAGTCCACACACACAGAGCTTCATATCACTGGATTTAATGGCATGTAAATACATGGTGAGTGGGGAGAATAAAACCCAGAGACAACTGCCAGTACGAGGACTGGTAGAAGATGTTCAGGACACCAAGGATCAATGGTTACATCCAAAGGACAGATGGAAGGGCTGCGTATCTATCATCATGTAGCTCTGTGCAAGTAGGAATACTTCATCTGGCAGGACAAATTACCCCATGTAGAACTAGGGGCCACAGTTCTTAGAGTTCTTATTCATGAACTATGCTTCTCTGTACCACGCACTACAGATACAAGTCTGCATACCTCCTGTCTAATGTAAAAGCCACCCCAGTTAAGAGCAAGATTTCCTGTGTGTATATGGCTCTACTTTCTCGCTTGCTCAGTCTTATCTTTCTTTTGAAGACAGTGTAAGCTTATAATTTTTTTTAATTTTTTTTTTTTTTTTACAAAATAGCTTGCAAAGCTTTCCACAAAACTCTGGCAGATCTTCAATCCTGCTATTAACAGGCAAAGACTCTTGATTTTAAAAAAACCCCACTATTTGCTGCTCTCCAAAAGCACTCTTTCTTGTTTTGCTAAAGTTCTTTTGATCTATACATCTCATTTCCAGTTCAGTACAGCAAAGCCAAAGATTTCAGAGTAGATAGCAACGTCACCACACTCTGCAGGCTCGATTTACTAAATAAGGAACAAAATGCAGAGGAAGCTTTGCCAAAGATGTCTCTGTCTGGGTTACAATCTTAATTAAATTCATCAAACTTAAGGAAACTCCTTCAGCTCTAGACCCAAAATCCTGCAACATCAGTATGAAATAGTTGTTCTCATCCCAAAAGAAAAATGTGCTTGCTGTAGTAGAGTACAGATACTGAATTCATAGAATCATAGAATCATAAAATTATAGAATCACAAAATTATAGAATGGCTTATGTTATGTTGGCAGGGACCTTAGAGATCATCTAATCCAATCTCCCTGCCATGGACAGGGCACCCTCTCATCTAGAACAGTTTGTTGTTTCGGAATAAATAAAAATAGTAATAAAATAATAAATAGAAATAAACCAAGAAAAATAAAATACAATAAACCAAGATAAAATAAAATAAAGTAAAATTAAATTTAATTAATTAATTTTTTTT
>NW_009735310.1:458-761 GCF_000703405.1 Apaloderma vittatum | reverse complement strand
AGCTGAGCTCTCGGAGGAACTTTGCCCTCAGTTGTTCACTGCTGCAGCAGACAACGACCATCTCTAATAGCTGCGGAACTAAACGGTATGTTTTACGAGAAAAGGGAAAACCACTCAGTCTTAAAGATATGCTTGGCCGGAGCTGCCAATAGTTCGTGCAGAGACGTCTGGCGTACGACGAAGTCTCCGTGAGAAGAAGGGGACCCTGGTGTGTGCTGAGAGGGAGGCTACTGACCACAGGAGGTGGCCGCTAGCCACCTAGGGTTGATTGAGTAGTCCCGAAAGATTGCCGCTGCATCCCCG
>NW_009735310.1:0-294 GCF_000703405.1 Apaloderma vittatum | reverse complement strand
ATCTGCCCATTCATTCTGATATAGAAAACGGATATAGTGTGTGTGTGTGCAACTGAGTGAGACTGAGACGCAGTTCTACTGTGACGCGAGTGCAGAGTTCTGCTCCGCGGTTCCACCTTCTCCGCGAGGGGAGTGGCCAGGAATGAACGAAGCGAGTGACAACTAGACCTGTATAGTGTCATTGTCCTATTCGTGGAGGGAATGATTATTCTTGTAACCTGCTGTATATTCTTAGATGTTGCCATTATAATAATTGGGTATACGTAGAGCAGTGGGGGAACTATTTCTGTACTC
>NW_009735309.1:0-541 GCF_000703405.1 Apaloderma vittatum | reverse complement strand
GGGGGAACGAGAGGGGGGAACGAGAGGGGAGAGAGGAAAGAAACACAAATAATTAGATTTTGTTACCTTAAGGCAAGCATCCAAACTTAAATGTCCAAAGTTTTTCTAAGTTAGTCCAAAGAAATGTAGTCACTTGAGTTAGCAGAGTCTAAAGAGATGCTTGGTTTACTAGTTGTTACCATCTGGTGCCATTTCAGATATCATAAGATATGAAAGATATCTGCATGCAGCTCTCAGATAAGACCTTCAGGAAGCTGACATTCTCCTGAAAGTGCCTGATACCTCGCAGAATATTTCATATGGCATAAGATGCATATGGACAAGAGAGTCAAGCCTATACTGGCTAATCCTCTCCTGTGCTTTAGCCCAAATTTAGGCAACACAATCAGTGTATATTAAAAATATTAATTATTATATCACAAAGATACTCAGTACCTATGTAATTTTTCAGGGATACTTTCTTTGAAATCATTAATAAAGGGTACATATTGTACCATATTCCATGCTAACCTTATGTCCTGGGTTTGAGCTAAAACCCAGT
>NW_009735308.1:0-1119 GCF_000703405.1 Apaloderma vittatum | reverse complement strand
AAGTCCTCGGGTGCCCAGGGAACACCCTGCCTGTGCAATCCAAACACTCCTGCCCCGTCCGGCGATGCAAATGAATGAAACCCAGAGCAACCCCGGGAAAATGTTTCATTTTGGGATCTTAGCAAATCCAGCAGCATTCATGTTACAGGGAGACCATAGGCCCATAAAACCTTCACAAAAAGTGTGTTAACTTCATCAAAGGAGACCTCCAGCACAGCTCCCAGCATTGCTGCAGAGCCTGTGCCCCCCTGCACCCACCAGCCCCTGAGAGCCCTCATGTCATGGTAGCACCTGTGTATAAACAAAATACACAAAATAAATCAACACCCTGTTACCTGAGAGCAGCAGCAGCACCTTCTAGGATGAAAAGGTGCTGGGATGAGAAGGGGGGTGGTTAGCAAGTCACGAGAGGTTCTCCTTCCTCTCTACTCTGCACTGGTGAGACCACATCTGGAATATTGTGTCTAGTTCTGGGCCCCACAGTTTAAGAAGGATAAGGAACTGCTGGAGAGAGTCCAGCGTAGAGCAACCAAGATGATTAAGGGAGTGGAGCATCTCCCTTATGAGGAAGGGCTGAGGGAGCTGGGTCTCTTTAGTTTGGAGAAGAGGAGACTGAAGGGTGACTTAAATGTTTATAAATATGTAAGGGCTGAGTGTCACGAGGGTGGAGCAAGGCTCTTCTTGGTGACAACTGATGGTAGGACGAGGGGTAATGGGTTTAAACTGGAACACAAGAGGTTCCACCTAAATTTGAGAAGAAACTTCTTTTCAGTAAGGGTAACAGAACACTGGCACAGGCTGCCCAAGGAGGTGATGGAGTCTCCTTCTCTGGAGACATTCAAAACCCGCCTGGATGCCTTCCTGTGTAACATCGTCTAGGTGTTCCTGCTCCGGCGGGGGGATTGGACTAGATGATCTTTCGAGGTCCCTTCCAGTCCCTAACATTCTGTGATTCTGTGAGAAATGGGGCACAAAATTCCCCAAGTCCACCGCCTGTTTTGCTAATTGGCCTGGGGAGGTGGGGGATCCTGTAGAGAAGGACACAGGCATCAAAAGAAGGATAAACTGATTTTACTGTCTATTACAAGGATAAGGCAATGCAAGCTTATTATACTCTAG
>NW_009735307.1:0-835 GCF_000703405.1 Apaloderma vittatum | reverse complement strand
AAACGTGGCTGGGAAAAGAGATTCCAAGGCAAAGGTGGGATTTTGAGAGAAAAAAAAATCACCCCAGAACCCCCTCCCAGCTCCGAACACCCGCTCTTGTTTGAGGGAAAATAATGGTATTAGTTTTGATAATAGAGAAAATAAAAGGGTCATTAACAGAGTTAAAACTACAGAAATAAAACAATATTTGGTTTCGGGCGGGGGTCTGCAGCGTGGCCAGGAAGCGATGGGCCACGGGTGGGGGCTTCTCTGCCCTGAGAGAGGGGAGCCGGGGGGGGCTGAGCCCGCCGGGAGGCCAGAGAGGTAGAGGAGGGCTGGGGAGAGGAGGATGCTGGTGGTGATGGCCGGTGGTTGTGGTGATGCTTGGTGTTGGGAATGGGTGCTGGGTGGGGGTGGTGAGGGTGATGATGGTGATGATGATGGTGGTGGTGGTGATGAGGATGGTGGTGATGATGGTCATGATGATTGTGGTGGTGGTGATGATGGTGGCGGTGAGGGTGATGGTTGTGATGAGGGTGGTGGTGGTGAGGGTGGTCATGAGGATTGTGGTGGTGGTGGTGAGGGTGGTGGTGAGGGTGATGGTCGTGGTGATGGTGGTCATGAGGATTGTGAAGATGATGAGGGTGGTGATGAGGGTGATGGTTGGGATGAGGGTGGTGGTGATTGTGGTGGTGGTGCAGATGATGAGGGTGATGGTGATGAGGGTGATGGTGGTGGTGATGAAGGTGGTGGTGATGGTGGTCATGAGGATTGTAGTGAAGATGATGAGGGTGCTGGTGGTGACAATGGCGGTGGTGCAGGTGATGGTTGTGATGGTGGTGGTGGCGGTGATGGC
>NW_009735306.1:0-11352 GCF_000703405.1 Apaloderma vittatum | reverse complement strand
CACTTTCTTGCCCAGAAGGCTGGTGCGGCAATCTGAAACACCTCAGCCAGGTCTGTTGGAAGCACCAGGTGCAATCCTGCCAGGAGGGCAGCTTGAATTCTGAATGCAGAGCTGCCACACACACACGCCCTCTTGCTACAGATCAAATAATTTGTTTCCATTCTGGAGTACTTGCACAGTTGCAGCTCTTGCTTTACCTCTCCAAAATCTCCCCTACTCAGCATATGGCCAACATAAGCAGCACTTTCATTTTACCCAGAGATGCAACTTGAAACCTCAAAGAGTTGAAGGAAGAGATGGAAGATAAGAGGCAAACACAGATTCAGACTCCAAAAGAATTCTGTTTACTAGCAAACAACCTCTTTATTTCTTTGAGTGAAAGCGTACTCTTACTGAAAGTGCCTAAACATTTCACAAACAGCCTGTCATGTGAAGACAAACTTCAGAGGCACTTGGTAACCAAGAACTACTCAAGGCTTCTGAGATGACAAAATGCCAAATTAAGATAAAAATAGAGCCTCATGTGGCCCAACATCAAACCCTGGGATTAAAAAATATTTCAGAATGTCCCCTTGTTAGGATTGCAGCACACTGCCACAGCCAGGTCCATGTCAGTGTAATTTTGTTTCACCTCAAGTCTTCACACAATTCATTATGAATGAAGACAACTGCTGAACAAAGGAATTTTTTATTTGGCAATGGACACAAACTGCATTCATTTTCTAAAACCTTTAAGCTTCTGTCCAAAAAAAGAGAGAACTCTTAGATACGGTGGGCATGAAACAAACTTCACTTCAGAGGCACATAACTTAGAAAACTATGAGATTCATCTTTCTATATAGATGAAATCCAGAGAGCAATTTAGGAAATTCTGAAAAAACACCAGAGCAAGCAACTCAAGGGTGTCAGAAATGAGAAAGAGAAACGCACAGATCAGCCTCTCTGACCACAGAACTGCAAATACCATTAAGAGGGAACCTAGAGATTGACCTCTCATGACAAGGTTGTCCAAACCGAAAGCATACTTTGAATATCCACACTCCATCCCTCTTCGTAAGACAGGCACATCCCATTAGCATAAAAAGCAGCCTCTCACTGTATAAGGACTAGTGACCCACTTGCCGTGTAGATGCAAAGCACGAGGATGTACAGAGTAAAGCTACATCTGGAGGCAACGTAAGTAAAACATGGCATAAAACATCATGAAGTGCAATAAGCCATGAGTTCTAAAATTGACCATTTTTTCTCACAGTGGTGCCATGCCTAGACATAAAAAAATTTTACGAGTTTATTATGTCTTAGGTCGGTCCATTTACAGATCCATAGTCAGAATACAGGAAGAAGTGCAATAAGCCATGAGTTCTAAAATTGAGCATTTTTTCTCACAGTGGTGCCAGGCCTAGACATAAAAAAAATTTACGAGTTTATTACGTCTTAGGTCGGTCCATTTACAGATTCATAGTCAGAATACAGGAGAAGAAACTTCCACAAGCAAAAAGTATTGGGAACTCTAACCACCAAGGGGGAGGACCCCTGCACCACCTAAATATAACAACCTGTGAATAGTCTTACCTGTGAATTAAGTAGAATTAACAATCATTGGGAACTCTAACCACCAAGGGGGAGGACCCCTGCACCAGCTAAACCTGCGAATAGTCTTACCTGTGAATTAAGTAGAATTAACAATCATAGAGGTATGACTGATACATGAAAATCAACTTAATGCACATCCAATTACAAATTTACGAAAGTCAGAAGATCTCAAAAAATGTTACCACGCTAAACTTGAACGTGCAGATGAAAGAATTCAACTTCCTTAATTTCAGAACAGTGTTTTGACCAACCTTCCTTTCTGATACACCAAGATGGCTTGGAGTGACTCCCTTCTTGGAACAGAAGGCAAGGGGTCAAATGTATAAGCAGTTTTCTGAATAAGCACAGCTTTTCTCTACTCATAAATATACAACACCATTTTGGTAAACTGCTTTCTGGGCACATCTCCCACATCAGAAGATAATGATTATAATGTGTGACCTCAGTCAGCATCTTGCACCTGAATGCTTTTTACTGTAAAGCACAAGTCATTGCTGATAATTACAGATAATAGGTAACTGGAAGTTATAACACAGATAAAACTTTATCACAGAAGAGAACAAAATATTGTAAAAGTAAAACCTACCAATATGTATTCTGTGAAAAGTTTTTTACGACTCATGTTCACATGCAGGATACTTCTGTTTGGCATTGCTCAATTTGTATTATATGAGATATTGTGTAATTAGGTATGTTAAACACAACATTTCAGCTATGATGTGAAAATTCAATTTATTCATTCAAAAATAGGGCTACTAAAACACCAAGAACTTAAAAGACTTGACAAAAAGTGAAGACATCATGTTATCCCCTGAGCCAAAAGCAGAATTCCTCTTTTCTGAATTGCCAGCTTTAATAATCAGATTTAGTAATTTGCAGTCTCAAGAGCAACCTTACATTGCAAGCAGGAGGGGGATTAGCTCTCTGGCAAATTTATAGTGTAAAATCATCAAAAATAATATCAGAGCAAAGTGCCACAAGCCTAACAAAGCCTAAGAACTATGGAATTATTTCCTCCTATCAAACAGTATAACATGAGACATGGCAGTGGTTATAAAATGTCCCACTCGAAACAGTTTTTTAACAGTCTGCTTAAAACTTCAAAGCATGTCAGTGCACCCGTTACTGCAATCATCTATCATTGCAATGCAGTTAACGGGGAAGAAAGATCTTAAACCTCTCTGTTAAATCAATGTCCTAAGTTGTTGTTCTGAAAACCTACATTCCTAACAGAAAATGCAGCGCAATCAGACTTTTAGGCCTGACTCAATGAGTTCAGCAGAATGGACTTGACGTATCACCTGCTACCCTGGGACAGATCAAGGTCCCTGATGGCTCTGACGAAATCTAAAATGATCAATACAGCACGTAATTTTTGGTGTCACTACAAGCACCAAAGTAATCACACCTCCAAACCATTTCCCAAAAGCAGGAGCGTTCACATGGGTAATAGTCTGAGCTGCACTTTTCCAAATGACAAGATCACAGAAGTGTTTTTAATTCTGGGATGCATGCACTAGTTTTTTTCTGAAAAAAAAAAAAATAAATCTATCAGCATCATGATAAATAACCTCTTCTTCCTGAAAAGGCAGTGAGGAAGGTTCATTAGTGCTTCTTAACATAAATTGGAAATAAAGAACTTCTACTAATTCCTAATGCACCTGGAGACTGCAGACACTTAAACTCTTCTGATTTTCTCCATTGATGTGTTTGTTAATTCTCCTCCCTGAATAGATTTTACCTTGGTCGTGAGAACCCAAGTGATGGAGGTTTGGGTGACAGAGTCAAGAGAAACACAGAACACAACTGCACCTCAGCTCCGTCTCACAGCGTGAGTGAAGGGGAGGTCCACGAAGGCTCTCCATGAACACAGCTCAGGACTCCAACAGGAATGGCCACACATGATTTACAGCTGCAGGGAGCAGGGAGTAGCAGGCAGAACAGCATACTGTACGCCGACTGTCCTGAATTTCAGGTCTAATTGCATATCCTCTAGCTGCATGTGCAAGACATCAATTACATGAGGAAATATTTCATTCTAACAGTTTTGAATTTGCTACTTTAATTTCACATCCTCTTGTTCCTGTGCTATGAGACAGAAAATGGGAGTTTCTAATCTACTTTATATTCATTATTTCTGCATAGTTTTTATGCAGACTCATATTTCTTTCTAAAGCAAGATAATCAAGCTAGAATCTCTGGATTCTCCTGATATAAAAAAGCAGAACATTCGCAACTGACTGAAAGCTGAGAAAGCCAAGTAGGCTATGGGACACAAACTGCAAATTATTACTTTTATGTTAACCTAATCTGCTGAGCTACTGCCCCATTTCATGCAAAACTGTCAGCTGTCAACCATTTGGAAATCAGACCTAACCAGTTCATAACAATTATGTCTATTAAAGTATGACATGTGATTCCAAACATGGGAAGAGTTAATTGCTTGGTGTTATGGAGTTATCTCAGGAAGATGAGAACAGATTCCAAAAGCTGAACAGAATATGCTAAGGTCTTAGAATTTGGATGTTACTGCTTTTCAAACACAACAGGCAGCAATATAATCAGACAGCCTGCTTAGGAGCACTGTGAGTTATTCAAAAATTGGGTTTTTAGATCCTCTAGCAATATACGGTTGAACAGGGCTCTTATCCTACAGTATTCTAAATTAAACAACTATTTTATTGTTAAGCATGAGCTGGGTTTAAGACACTGGTGACATGTGTCAAAGGCAAACAAATTTCAAGATTTGACTCCGACAGCAAACAAGGAATCTGAAGCATACAGACCAGAACCTCTGAAAACCTCATATATAATTTTGTGCAGAGGTCAGTGATGCCACCACATCACCACAGTCATGAAAGCACTCAAAATGGAAGAAAGTAATTATGAACTTGCAATGAGCACCTCAGAAATAAATCCGGCTTACTAATAAACAAAACTTTCCTGAGCAATTAAGAATGTTGAAGTTTAATGAAGCTACATGGCTTTGTATTTTATCCTTCTCTTAGGGCAAGTCTGATAAAATATCTTCTTTTGACTGAACACTGCCTAGAGTCCGACACAGTCCTTGTCTGATGTTGAGCAAATTATTCAATTTCAAGATTAGTCGTGGGCCAAACCCACATACTTTTAAATTTTTAGAATGTTTGCCGTAAGATACAGAAACCTGGTCTGTAGAATTACTAAACACTCACAGATGCAAGTCAGTGTAAGAGGCATTTTATTAATACAACGCTAATAGCACATTTTAATCAAATAATGTTAAGAACTCTGAAACAGTGGTAGTTCAGTGGCTCAGACTGGATATTCAAAACTAATAGAAGACTTTGACCTTAATCTCTCTGTGCCTCAGCTTCCCATCTGCAAAACACAGATAATACCACTCTCTCATCTCACAGGGGATTTGTGAGGATGAACTCAGTCATGATTTTGAAGCATGCTGATAGTACAAACACCTTAAAAACAGTACAAGACAGCAAATAGCTCAGTCTTTGGAGCACTTACAACGATAAGCAATAAATAAGTTATGTAGAGATAAACAAAACATTTACTAGCTGTTGATTAAGCAAACACTGAAGATCCTGTGCACTCAGTGAAATGAGAGGTCATGTGGGAAAACAGTACAGGATCACGTAATCCAAGACTGTATTACGTATAAGCACAGTGGAGTAAAATTAACGTTGAGCGAGCAATCCTAACTCAGTAAGAGCTCTTAACCTTAGAGTCGTAATCTTTTTAAGAGCTTTCGTCTCCTCCAAACTATCAATATAAATTTACAAACAAATACAAGTAAACCTAAATCGTCAGGAATATATTTAAAATCTGCTACGTAGAGGTGGGCAAAGCCTTAGACACTCTGCTATTCTTAGTTCATCCAGCCTGTTTCTGTAAGAAACTGCTTCCAGTGTATCCTTAGTTCACCTTTTCAGAGAGTACTGCTTTCCCAAGGCTGCCTCAGGGTCCTGCTGACGGATTGCTCTAATTGCAGTTGGTGAAGTAAAGAAGGCAGCTACTTCATGCTCTGCTAGCACTCGGAAATAGGCACCAGCATCTGGCGTTCCCACAGGCTTCCCCTATGGAGAGAATAATTTAAAATGTCACAGGATAAAAATACCTCATAATTCCTTGACAGTTCAAGGCTTGAACACGTAACAGTAGTGGTAGCACAGCAACAGAGGTAATTTCAAGACTTTAGAGAAGGCTTTGTTAAAAACAGTAATACTGTGAGCATACTCACCTGTAGAAATAAATTCATACTTTGGGTGCAATCTCTTGCATGACCACAGCACATATTAGCTGCTGCTTAGAAAAACAGGGCAAATGGACATAAGAATGACAAGACAGGCACAAAGAGCTGCTATTACACTGGCAGCAGAGGGAGTCCTGTCTACATCTATCCTTATTGCAAAGCAGCCTGTAAAACACCAAGCGTCCCAATGCACTGGTCATGCCTGGACAGGGTGGCACTGCAGCCATATCCCCATGCACAGGCCTATGGGACATAATGCTAGCCTCTTCTTACCTATAAATCTCTTTCCAGTTCTGGAAAAATTCCCACTTAGCTGCTTACAACTGGCTTCTTGGAACCTTTGAGCTGCTACAGTGCATGAAGCCTGGAGAGAAGCTGAAGACTCCTTTTCTGTTTTAGTGTGCTACCAGGACATGGTTTGGTTTGGGGTTGTTTTTTGGTATTTTGTTTTTCTTTTTACAAAAAAAAAAAAAGCTAAACACTGTATTGACCTAAGAGGCATAGGTAAGAGAACTGTAAACAGAAGTAATTGGATGTGACAAAATGTCCAATGGTAAGTAATAATAAAAAATAATGAAAATAACTTTTCTGTGGTGCTGCAAATATGAAAAGCAGTCGGCACAGGATCATACAATCACAGCCTTACTGTATGTTAGCTCTACAATGCATTAACTGTTCCATACATATTCTGAAATTATGAAAAGATGACATTAATGTAGAATGAGCTTCAGCTCTCCCGGTATTGCCACAACCTTTTCACCAGAAATGGAAGATGAACTTTGACAGAGCACAGAAGTTAGGAGAGACATATTTTCATACTGCAAACACAGCTTTGCCAATGCTTTATGCAAGAACCCACAAACACAGAGAAAGCTGCACTACTGAAACATCACTATCTTTAAACCAGTTCACCAGTCACAAGACAAATCTGTACCTTCACCATCCTTGTGTAAATGCCATTTTGGAATTGATAAACAGGTCCAGTGGTGGGGAAAAAACAAACAAACAAAAAAAACCCCACACAAAACTCTAAAACTTTTCACTTTACCAAGATAAAAAAGGAACAGAGGCATCTGAATACCACGAAGAATTTAGTAAATTCAGTATCCTTATTCTTATAACGAGGCACAAGCAACACAGTAGAGGCTTTTATGAAAGCACAGCCCCATCCCAACACAAAAAGCAGCATGCTGGCTGTGATGCAGGCTCACAGGAATTCATCCTTTTCCCTCTCCCCCACCTGCCCTCCCCACTGCAGTCTCTTCCATGCCTGCTCTGCATCCAGCTGTGCCTCAACACTGGCAAAGGCACCGATGAACCATTTGGCAGATTTAAAGAACACGGGACGCCTGAGGCTGGATACGTACCATTGGCTTTGCAGCCTTATGGTGAGATACTGCTGGTGAGAGGAGTGCAGGAGCAGAGCATCACCATAACAGGAAAAAAAACAATGACAAAAAGAGAATGCACAATTGAAAAGCTTTGTTTGTTTTTTTAAAAAGAAAATAAAGGATGAGAAGCAAACAGAAAGAAAATAATCAGGAAAATAAGCAGGAAGGAGTATCATCAATGCCAAAAAAATCACCTTTTTGCTAAAAGCCTATCATAAACTACAAAAAAAAAAAAAAAGGAAAAATGCTATTTGCTTGCTGGAAAAGTGAGCTATGTCCTTTTTTCTGTCAAATAATGCACAGTTTGCAAAGAAAAACCTTTCACCAGACTAAAGATGTCCCTGCTAAATACACAAGGGTTGGACCAGATGACCTTTTAAAGGTCTCTTCCGACCCAACGCATTCTATGATTCTTTAAGCATCGTCCTTGCAGACATCATCACAACTTTCATGTGTTTGCGAGTATTTTTTCACAAATCTATTTAATCAAGTTGCTGTCATCCCCCTACAATGTTCACTATATCTGCAAATCTGCAACCATCTGGTTAGGAGTTCAAGCCCGTATCATTAACACTAAAACAAACAGTCTCAGACTCTGAAAAATCCCAAATTTCCACAAACTTCTCTTTAACAAATCATGTAACTGAACTAGTGTCAATCATTCTGGACAACAAAAAACCTACCTGTGTAATAATTTGAAATTGGTTAGTCTCCCAGTAATATTGTAGGCTGTTATTTTTAACCAAATGGAAATGTCGAGAGCCCACAAAAGGGCTGTGTCTGGCCCTGAGCATGCCTGCTCCCTCCCAGGGGCTCAGCTACTGGTGCTCAGGGCCAGGTTTGCCACGGTGCAGCTGCATAACCTTGGATGAGACCACAGCAGAGCTGTGAGAAGAGCTGATCCCCTTCCTCAGGAGGTGATCTATGCTCAAGCCCTTGGTCCCTGCCCGAGGGGGGCTGGTTAGCTCAGTGGTTTGAGCATGGTGCTGGCAACAAGGATCAACACCGAGGTCACGGGTTCGATTCCTGCTCAGTCCCCATGTGTTGCCAGGTCTAGTTGAGAGGTGGCGTCCCTGCCCAAAACAGGGAGGTTGGACTAGATGATCTCTAAGGTCCTTTCCAGCCTAGGCCATTCTATGATTCTATGATTCTAATGTATGTCGCAGCCATGCCTGTACCTCACGCCTCCAGCCAGCTCGAGCCTGAGCCAGAGCACATCTTCCACACAAGCAGCTAAACCTTCAGCAGTGCGTGGGCAGGCATGCAGGGCTTTGACAAGTTGATATTTATATGTCACAGGCAAGCTACAGCAGCTTTGGTTTAGAGAAGTAGCATTCTCAGATCTAGAAAGAAATAACAATAATATATAAAAAAAAAATCCACACAAATAGTGGAAGGAAATGAATAAAAAATTCACCTGACAGTTGATAGGAAATACTCCTCAATGAAAAAGGCAGCACTTAAAATATTTATCTAGGGAAAAAAAAAAAATCTCACCCAGCTGTAAAATATTCTTACTGATTCTGCAGAAAAACTTCTCTGGTGCCCTGGCAGCTGTTCACAGTTTAGCAAATGAATAAACAAAATCTGACATAAGCAAAACAAATCTGAGACAGTGCAAATTAACTTCAGAGCCTGAAAACCTACAAATAAAATTGCCAAAGAAAGTTCTCGTTTATTACACAAAAAAATTAAGAAGTACTGTAAGATGCCATAAGAGGCTTACTACCACATGCAATTTTGATTTTTAAAAAAGTCAGCAATATAAATGATAAAATACAGGCTAATTGAATTCAGAATATGCTGTCTGATTGCTGAGTCAACTGGAAACTGTGAGCAGATGAGATGCTTCCACTGGATTTCTGTAGGGATCAGTTCGAAACCTGTTGCTATTTCATATTTGCATCAATACTGGAGATGAAAATTTATTTTAAAAGTTACTGGCCATAATACGTGTGGTTGGCAGGAACTGAGAGTTTAGTAATCAAGCACAAGGCAGTCAGAAAGAGAGTGATTTGCCTCACCTAATTTTTAAAAAAAGTAGAAACAGACACTTATTATATCAGCTAGGAGGATTCAAGTAGAAAAGACTTTCTTTTTAATAATCTTCCAAGAGACTCTGATACAGAGACAGCAGAGCAACTACTTTCTGGAAGCACCTAGATTTAGCTTGTAATTTATCAGATGTCTACCAGCTGAGCAGACATCCTAGGGCACGATGTGTTGATGGATAATAAATGATTACAAAAGAAGACTCATAGGCAGTACAAACGATCAAGGGGATAAATTTCTCCTACGGAGAAAGTCAGAAGCCACCAAGATGGATCACTTGAGGAAAAAGACATGTAAGAGGAGCTATAATAAAATAACCAGCAATGCATCAGTAAATACACAGCAATTCCCTTTCTTGTTGACCTCTAACAAAAAGGGGCTCTTCAATTTAAGAAAAATTCAAAATTATAAGGAGGAAATTTTCTCTGTATAGCAAATATACATGGAACTCATTGTCACTAAAACCTGCTGACACCAAAGCACACACAAAATCCTGACATATCAGGATTGAGAAAAGTATGTTCAGAGGCACTCATGCTTCAGCTGCTGACCCTACTGCCAAATCTCTATTAAGGACTTGAGATGATACATCCTACTGAATTTGCTCCACAAATACAATCAGTACGGATGAGGGCAGAAAGATCACAAACCTGGCAAACTTCAGAGACAGTGCTTGCTTTGTAAGCTCAGGATAACAGCTTACAAGAACGATAAAGAGATTGGATGCCTCCAAGAACCATGCCAAATGGGAATAATTGTGAACCTACTGCTGTTGTTGTACTGCTGCAACAGCAGATTTGTGTGCCCTGCAGATTTGTTGGGGACTGACAGGACCTCAGTGAGTGTTGTGAGGAAGGCTCCACGTCCAAAGCAATGTCTTCCTACAACTCTGTGTGGAACAGCTCCTTCCCTGTCTTAGACCACTCAACCAACTCCTTAATGTGTGGCTCCCTGGCAAGCATGGGGCATCCTCTTCCTTAATTCAGCTCCAATTCAAAGTCCCAAGCACTGGAACTACAATGCTACATTTTCCCCCGACATCACAGAATCACAGGTCGTAGCTAGACTTTCAACTTATGCTGCCCTGTTGCTCATAGCTTGCAATCCCATGAGCATGAGCAACCCAGAGTGGGCAGTGAGACTTCATGTAGCTTGTTTACAGCTGAAGTTTGTCATGCCTTCGTGAAAAACAATCCAGGACAGATTATAAAAAAACAACCAAACAAACAAAAAAACCTTGCTGCATTTAAAGGAATTCATTACTGTTTTCACATTCCTGACAATGGTGTTACAGCAAGCAAAAACTGAAAGCGCATAGTTTCCATAGTAACTGTTAAAATGACAAATTGTCATATACTAAAGTAATTTAAAAATAAACACATCATTTCAAGAAGTGAGGGTACGAAGTCAGCACAGTTTATATTCAATAGTGGTTGTCCCTAGGCAAAGGGGATGAGGTGATCTTTCCCCATACCTGAATAGCATACTGATATTCCCTAAGCCAAAACCCATCATTTTTAATCTTCAAAAAAAAATGACACCAACGTCATGAACACTGTCTCAAGACAAGAAAAATGAGAAATGTACTATTATTGTTTAATAATGTTCTCACCAAGAGCAAAACCCACAAAGTATACATGTAGGTCAACCAGGTATTAACTCTGATTTTTCTTTAATACTCACTGTTAAAGAAAGAGGGTTTTTACTCTCTTTCTTTTCCAAAACCAACATATTTTAGATTCAGAAGTGCCTTTATAATGGCAATAACTATCTCAGAGATTAAACTTCACTGTAAGGCAACTACATAACACAGACTGCTGAAGGAACTCATCACTTTCCACCCTCTTCGTACTTGTCTTCCTCTACACCTTCTAAAATGATGTATTGAGTTCGCCTGGCCAGATTCTTGGTGGCAGCGGGGTGGGGAGTCGCATGGTGGCTTCCGCAAGAAGCTGCTAGAAGCTTCCCGAGTTTGTCAGAGCCAATGCCAGCCAGCTCCAAAGAGGGACCCGCTGGTGCATCAAGGCTGAGCCTATCAGTCAAGTGATAGGAGAGGAACGCCCCTGT
>NW_009735305.1:13705-21913 GCF_000703405.1 Apaloderma vittatum | reverse complement strand
GCTTCCCCGGCGTGTTGCGTCATCCGTGTGGCCCCTGGGGAGAAGCAGCTCGTGCGTGCGCGTGGAGCTCTCACGTGCCGCCGGCGCAGGAGGTGTGCAACGCGCGTGGTGCGCGTGTTGCCTCTAGCAGAAGTGGTCGGGAAAAATCCCAATATACATAAATAAACCTATAGGTATTTAACTGGGGGTTTCCCTAAGCGGTTTGAGCTGCCAGTCGACAAATCCTAGCTGCCTTGAACTAATCCTGTTTGTTAAGCCAGCGTGGTTTCATTGTCTTCATTCCCACTGTGAGGAGCAGCAGGGCAGGACAATCCGCAGGTAGTTCTAGCAAAATGCAGCTTTGCTGTGCTTAGGTAATTTTTTAACGTACCTTCCTTATGAACTAAAAACCAGTTAAGCAGTGGTAATAGCCGTTAATGTCTCCAGCATCCAAAATTACATGTATGCCTTGACTGTGAGGTGAAGGAAACCATTTTTATGTTTGCAATCTTAGTTTGGTAGGTAGTGTAGCACAGTTTTTGTGCTGGTGTAAAATCCTTGTATTTCAGTAACGCACATATTCCGGAAAGATGCTGAGTCACGGTTTGCACACATTAGGAGCGGGAGAAACTAATTTCTTCTGCAGGAGTTTATTGTGGTTCTGAAACACTGCTAAATGCGTTTACGTATTTGTGAGCTGAAGCTGCCCAGTTTCAGCACTGGCTAGTGCTTTTTGCTGTGGTGTCTTCTATTGTGTAACACTGCATTTAGCATGACAATTTTCTGCATTTACTGTATGAGATGTTAAATTTCTGTCACTGTCAGCTTCTTCAAAACAGGTTATAGGTGCTTTCTAAAAGAAGGCCTGGAGGCAGAGCTCCGAAAATTGAGTAATTTTGAGTAGGGAAGTAATTTTGTGTAGGGATCACAAAAGATGCCAAAAATGTACAATTTACCTGGCCACTTTTTATATTTGAAAAATGACTTCTCTTGGTATGATTCCTGGAATCACATCTTCCTCTGGTAACTTAGGAAAGTTCATTCCATATCGGAGTGCTGGAGTTTGTAACCACTGTATCATTTAAAAAAAGACTTTAAAAAATACACTACTTACTCTAGAAATTAAAGCCAGTAGTGTTTTCTGGCTGAAAAGAAAAACCAAACCAAAACGAAAACCCACTCTCCCACGATGGGCTTCTCTTTTTTCCTCACAACAGTCAGGTATATTTCATTACTTTGTGTTCCCTTCTATTTATGGCCTTTCTTCATATTTCCCATATTTCCTCTCTCTTACTTTTCTAACACCATCAAAAAGTTTTCCACTCTCATTCCTACCTTGTCTGCACACCAGGCTGGTATCTTCCACAAGGAACCATCTTTGTGTGATTCTGTGAAAACAGAAAATCTTAAGAAGTATCAAATGAAGAATAGTCCATCAGAAGCCATATGAAGCAATCTTTTAAAGTTGATTCCATTCAGGATACACACAAGTAGGACAAATAAGGATTATAGGTACCTTCCTGATGGAAGTTTCTGCTAGTGGAGGCATACATGTCAAGTGCACTGACAGCTAAACCCCAAACCCAGAACCTGAGCTCAAATACAAAATCCAAGCAAAGTAAGAAACTGGGAATTGTATGGCAGTAGCAGTGAGTACTTTCACTGTGACTTTCACAGAAGTGAAATAGTTGGAGATTGTGGCACTTCAGGATGTAGTTTAGTGGTAATGGTAATATTGAGTAGACAGTTGAACTAGATGATCTTAGCGGTCTTTTCCAACCTTAATGATTCTATGATTCATATGCAGCTTCTTTCCTTTATAATTTCTTTTGCTTTGTTATATGCTGCTTACCTAAAGAAAGACAGTTACAATTTTTCTCACCAGCCTTTTTTTGAATAAGTAAACTCAAGACCCAGAGTTCCCTCTGCTAGTCATGTTTTTTCTTATTAATTTCTGTTGCCCTTCTCTGAACTCTTAGTTAGCTCTCACTCTTCATCGTTGATAGTGTCTCCAGTTGGAGAGTGAGGGCTTGTGTAGTGTTTTCTACAACAGAATTACAGAGTGTTTTCCTGCATGTTCTCCACTTTTTTTTTCTTGTGAACTATTAATGGAAAAACAATGGATTCTTCTTACAACTGTTCCTGGATTTGCTTTTTGCTCATTTAGCAAGCTGAACTGGTTCAGCACAGGGTCGGACGAATGCGAGTAACAGCATGAAAAAGTGAGAGCCTGCTGCTAACAAGGCTAGTTTATGGGTGTTTATATCTACACATGGTAAAGCATGTGGGGTCTCCCCTTTTGATGGCAGCAAGATAATAAATCAGATCACCTACCCTGTGAAATCCTTAGACATTTCTCTCCTGGCCCTAGCCTGACTTTTGCCTTTATGTTACAGGTATTAACTGTGCCATGATCCTCATCACCATTAACCTTTTCCATTTATTTTTTTTTTTAAAGGGTGGAAGGGGAGAAAGAAGACATTAAGAATACACTGGGGCCTCCTTGGTCTTATCATCTTCAGTTATTTTGCAGTACACTAAGTCTTTCTCCAGTCTTTCTGTCACCACCAAAGACTTTTCTTATTGGACTTTCAGAGTCTTGCCTAGTTGTATTTCATCTTGTGCATTTGCCTGTGGACATGTCAGGCTGCAGGATCTGCCCTACCCTTATGCCAGTGAGTATACCTGTGGGAGATACACCCAAGTAGAGGAACTCCTCCACTTAGTGACAGAGCTCTGGGAGGAGTTGAGCAGGTTGGGGATTATCAGGGAGTGAGAGAGAGGGAATGGAGTACTCAAAGTGCACCCTGCCTCCTCTGGGACAAGCCCAACAGGAGACAGGACACAAGATGTGAGGTATTCTCTCTCCTTTTTCCATCCAGCAGAACATGGTGACGTCAGGGATAGAGGAGGAATCCTTTATAGGAGCTGCAGTCAGTTTCTGTAACATTATATGAAACATACTGTTTTACCATTTCCTGAGTTTAATTGTTTAATGCATATTAGCCAATTAACATCGTTATGCTTCTCTTCTAGCACTGTCAAGATTATTCTGTCGATTTATCATCTGGTTTTCATGAAAAAGAAAAAAGTTTGTCCTGTATCTTGTGCTTCATTGCAATCTTCACTTATGTCACATCTTAAAAGAAGCATTATTACTAAAATTGTGCAAATACAAATGATAAGGAAGTTCATAAAATATCGATTACAATATTTAAGCATTCGTTATGATTTTTTTTTTCATACACCTGATTAGTTTACCCAATGGTGTTGGTCTCTTCTCTCAAATTAGTAATGATAGGACGAGGGGGAATGGCCTTAAGTTGCACCAGGGGAGGTTTAGATTAGATATTAGGAAGAAATTCTTCACTGAGAGGGTAGTTAGGCACTGGAACAGGCTGCCCAGGGAGGTGGTGGAGTCGCCATCCCTGGAGGTGTTTAAAGAATGAATAGATGTGGCGCCTGAGAATATGGTGTAGTGGTTAGAGAAATGCTGGGAAAAAGATTGGACTTGATGACCCTGGAGGTCCTTTCCAACCATAATGATTCTGTGATTCAGTGATTACTAAATGCTTTAGTCTAAATAAGTTGGTTATATCTTCTGGTTTTGGAGGGTATTAAATGATAACAGTTCTTCATAATTATTAACTAATTCTCCCTGGCATGGCTATTTTTTTAATCCCACCTTTACTTCGCATTGATATTGCATGTTAATTTTGTCTCCATATATTAAGTTTTTGCAAGGTTATTTACTCTGCTTTCTTTACTCCAGTCTCTTAAGTAAGCATTTGAAATTTATTTCTGTTAACATAAAAAGATTTGTACTTATTACATTTCTGTCTGAATTTAAGAGAACTGAGTTATTCCTAGTAAAATTACATCTTTGATGATTCTGTTACATGTTACATGTCTGTTCCTACAGGCCTTTCTTCATTCTGGTAGTCAAACTATATTAAGGGATTACAACTAGCATGTCTTAGATGTTTTGGCCCACTCCTTAACACAAATATATACAGGCAATGTTTGCTTTGGAATTATTTTTAATAATGTATACTTATATTAAAACTGCCAGGGTGTTGAGAGTGTGACAAGACTGGTAAGTGTTGCCTATCACTTGCAGGTTCACACCACTCAAGGGAATCAATCCTTTCTTACCAGGCATGCCTTCTGTTATTTTACTCAAACTGGGAACATTGTATTTTCCATTACAGATCAGATGAACAGTCACTTGGCTGTGTATGGCATTACTGAGGTTTCACAGCATGTTGTGATAGCTTCAGAGATTCCCCCTTGCTACCTCTAATAAACTGAAGTAGCACTATCATGTGCATAGCTAAGAACAGGTCATATACAATTCAAACAGGGATGAACTACTGTTCAAGCATCTTGTTTCACGGTAGCTTAGTCCTAAAGAATTGGAATATTTTATTGTTTTGTTCGCTGTTTGTGTTGGAGGGGGTTCTATAAATACAATCCAAATTAAAAGAAATTACTGGTACTGTTAGCTTCAGTGTTTTCAGCTCAAAATGCATCACATTTGTTTCTGAATTAATGAATAACCTTAACATAGCTATTAGTAGACTTAGAAGCATTTATTTAGTCTCTGAGAGACACCACTTGTTGCTGATTTCCATTTGGAGATGCTGCTGTTGACTGCAACTCTTTGGATGTGTCCATCCAGACAATTCCTTGTCCACTGAATAGTCCATCCATCAAACATGTATCTCTTCAAACCAGTGATGAGAATGTTTTGTGGGATTATGTTAAAGGCCTTACAGAAGTCAAAGCAAATGACATCAGTTCCTCTTCCATTATTCACCAGTGCAGTTATTCTGTCCTAGAGGGCCAATAAATTAGTTACGCACAATTTGCTCTTGGTGAAGCTATGCGGGCAGTCTCTAATCACCTCTCTGTCATCCATGTGCCTTGACATAGTAAGAAAGATATGTTCCATCTTCTCCAAGTCAAGTGTGCGTTGCACACAATGGTAACTGTTAAGTGACCTCCCTGTCTTTATCTAAAACCATGAGCTTTTTTCTATGTTGTTCTTACCACCTCTCCTGGTGAGGAGGGGGAGTGAGAGAGCAGCTGGGTGGGCATCTGGCAGCCAACCAAGTTTAACCTGTACATATTACAGATTACTAAGGATTTGTTTCTTGAGAATTAAGTAATAGAGAAATGGCTGTCTTTTTTTTTTTTTTTGCAAATTTTTAGCATAGCAAAAGAATAGAAACTTAGTGTACAAGTAATTTATATTGTGCCGTAGTCTCACTGTGGTAATTCAGTGTCTGTGAGATAAAAACATACGAACACAGTACTTACTTCTGTTAATGCCATCACTACAGAGTGTAGTGGTTTAAGCTGGAACTGTTTTCATTTTAGCTCCCTGTTTAAGGCTGAACCTTCTGGAGCACAGCTTGCATCACATATGGAAACATTTTCAGAAACAGCATATATAGTGCATCTTTACCGATAGCTAATTTAAAATACATTAATTACGATTTTTCAGTAGTATTGCATGCTCACAACTATCGCTTTTTTTCAGTTGGAATTTTTCAACTATCCACAACTCCGAAATGTTGACGCGGAAGTCACGGACACTGCTGACGATCAATGTGATCAAGCAAATGCCACTTTATTAACGCACTAACGCAGTTTATATACAGTTCACAACGTCCTTGTTTTCTAAATGCTCTCTATTGATTGGCTATTAACAACAAACACACGCAGTCCATGCTCCTGTTCACACGCTGTTTTCCTTTGCTGTTTTGCTCTTCTTCTCCCCACCTGCATTCTGGGTTTGTTTCTGTTTTCACTCACATACACCAGCCACAGCTCCTTGTTCTTCTTTGCTTCAGCATATTGTCACAGCTAGTGACCTTCACAATGTCCTTCACAAACTCTTGTCAAGCGAGGCCTAAAACTTGTCTAAAAACAGGCCGTCTGGCTTGTTCAAAACATGTCTGCTGTTCTCTAAATATCCCACACCGAAACTTTTGAAAAGGCATGCCCGAATTGCCTCATATTTAAAAGGAAACAAAATTAGGTAATTACACACATTGTACAGGCTGTCGTGCATAAATTGATTAGAAGTTATTATAAATACTATTTTGCACTGGTTAGATATTGCAGTTTTTCCTAGTGCCCTCTTGGATTTATCATTTTCTTATTTCATTTCAAGCTGTCTCATACTATATCTATGATATTTCTAGAAAGATCTATACCCAGTAATCTTGAAAGAATGCTACCAAAATTCTGGCCCAATTTTACTTAAATTTGTAGCGATTGTTCCAGGCCAACTGCACTCTACTGAGAATGACACTATGCCATGATTAAACATATTTAAAACCCATTCTACATTTTAAAATATTCATGAGATATGAGTGCATTGGGTTTTTAATATCTAATATTTTCTAAAGCAGTGGAAACATGACTCCCATTGCTATTCTTTTATTTGTTGCAGATGCCATAAAGTAAGAAAGCACAGGCTGTCTTCACATCTGAGACTGGAAATGAGGACAGACCTGTGCTTCAAAGTACATTATATGGCTTGTGTGTATGACAGTCTTTTTCAACAGGCTTTACATAAAGTATCTCAACCAGCAGTATATTTACAATGTAACACAGAATTTGCATTTAGGAACCTTCGCCAAGTGCTATCATACTACTAGATGCCTTGTCAAAATGAGAAGCAATTCAGCAACACGCATGAACAATTGGGATGTGAAAAGAATACCTTCCTGATGAGCACTGTAGAGAGAATTTTAGTTAGCCATAAAGTTTTCAATGCAAATGACGTAATAAGCCATGCAAATGACATAATGAGTAGTGTATAATAGCTTTTTAAATATTTATTTAAGAAAAAGTATTTTTCATAGGTGTTTGGAAAATAATTTTTGATTTCCAGTGAAGCGGAATTTGCTAGAAATTCCCTATAAGCTCTACAGCTCTTATGAAAGGTTCCCAGATACAATTAGTGACTATTAATTGGCTTCATTTCATTTTATGTTATTCTAAGAACGTAACATAACATAATATCCAAACCTTTTGTACTATCACCCATGTTATGTGCATTATAGCATTAGTTATAACTGATTCAGCAGAGAAGAATACCACATAATGAGTAACCATTAATAAATCATCTTGTATTTGCATTTTTCTGACATGTTTAAAAAAATCTGACAATGTGATCTTGCCTAAGGCTGAAGACAGTTCCATGCGGGCTACATGGGTTCACATACAGCATTACAACCCAACCTTGGGGAAGAGTAGTATTTTGTCTGGCTTGCCTTATCCATTGCGCTTTTTTTATATTTCTACATGGAGTACTCCCAAGTTATAAATCCCTTATGTGCATATTAATTTCACCACCATCCCCAGAAGTTTTGTACATCCTCCCTCACCAGTAAGGCAGAATTAAATGCTTTCTTTCTATAGTGAAATCCCTGGTGAGATACCCAAGGATGAAAATGGATTTTGTTCATGACCTTGCCTTTGGAGCATAACACATTTGTGTTCCGTGAAGCCAGTCTATAAGGACTCAGAAACTACAAGCTAGATTCAGTTGCCCACTCTGACAGCTCTCATAGAGTCCTTGCTGTACTGGTGTGGACTGAAACAGGAGTGGAAGTAGTACAGAATAGAATCATAGAATGTCTTAGGTTGGAAGAGACCTTAAAGATCATCTGATCCAACCTCCCTGCCGTGGGCAGGGATGCCCTTAACTAGACCAGGTTGCAGAATACAGAGCAATTAAACAACTGCCTTCTTTTTAACAAGAAAAATCACTTTTAAAATTTTGTGCACGGTGTAAAAATTAAATGAAAAAAAAGAAAAAAGAGAGAAATTATTTTCTGCTTTGCACAATCAGTAAAGTGGTTCCAAGCTGGCTGCAAATTAGCTTCTATGCAGGATGCAGACATACATTCCTTTTATGCTACTGGGAAGTTCACCAGCCTGACAGTGCCTAGGTTGTTACTCCTAAGTACCAATAAGAAACAAACAACTTTCATAATATACACTGTGGTCTGGCCTTATTTTGAACAACATTGTTAAAATTGTTATAGGGGTGAGTGCTTTCCTCCACTAATTAAAACGTTAATTTTTTTCTCTAAATACATGCTTAGAGGAATTGCAATACGATCAACAGTTGCTGAATCCAGTGGCCAGTCTTCACCTGATCTTACATTTCAGTAAACTAGAATTATTGTTCTCTAGACTTCTACTAGC
>NW_009735305.1:7985-13674 GCF_000703405.1 Apaloderma vittatum | reverse complement strand
CAGCAGGGTAAAAAGGGACACATTTTAGGAATAATTAGGTTTAAATTAACTACTTTAATCTTGCTTCATTATACCATGCCCATTTAAGGAAATATTATTAATTTAAAAAATGGTAATAAATAAATTTACACTACATATGAGCCATTATGAGATTTTTTTGAAACATAGTCTCTGATGCATAAAGCGACACTGAGTAATACTGGAAATGGCTTTTGCTAAATAGATATTTAATAAGAAAAATAAATTCTGGGTAAACTATTTAACTGAAATACCTAGTCTAAAAGCATAGAATGTTTCTGTAGATATAATAAAATTTATCCAAAACTCACATTCTCTGCCTATGTACTTCTACAAGCGTACAAAGATGTTGCTTCAATTACTGTTTTGTCTGAGGTCTCCTTTCACTGCTGTTAGAAAGCATATACCATTATTACTGGAATTACTTGAGATGCGAGTGTAAAATGTGCCCATCCATTAATTATAAAATCACCATCAATATTAACTATTGAAATATTTTGCGTGTTGAACAGCATCTAATATACCATGAGAATGCACAGACTTAAGAGCTACTGTAGAACTACTGTAAGTCAACCATAGTTAATTTTTACTGGTCTTGATTCCTAGATGGTCCAAAGAGGAAAGTAGGTTTCTTTGTATAAACTGTTGACATATATTAAAGGAAAAAAATACCTCTTGATGTCTTCTTCACTCCCAAGGTAAATCAATTCTCAGCTGTCTGTCAGGCATAGAAATCTTCTGATGAGAATCCTCACTTAACTGTAATCATAGGATAAATGCTGAGACTGCTTAATGCAGATGATAGTGCTTAATTTTATGTTTATGATAGAATATTTAATGTAGTATTTTGAATATCTTGCATGTTATGTATTTTTGCACTCCAAAGAATTTATACTTAAAAATCTTGTAAGAACTTTGTCTTGCTAGTACATTCTAATGCTTTTAAAGTGATATAGCCTGGATTCTTCCCTTGAGCTCTTGCTTTCATAGCAGTATCAAAGAAACATTTCAAAGTCTTAAATCCTTTGCTTAAATTGGGCAGTGTCAAAAGACTAAACAAGATAGAATTTATTCTGGAATATTTTACTGTGTTTTCATACCTCCTTAGAACACTACTGAGATAAAGGATTGTAGCTCTGCCACTGTCTTCAGTCTAAATGGTATTAGGTTTTAAAAGTGATGTGTAAAATCAATAATACTCACTTACAGTTCCAGATAAGCAAAATTTAGCAGTGCTTGTATTTTTTCTGTTGCTTCCTTTAAATAACCTTTAAGAAATTAGAATGAATCAATTGCAATTATACTGGAATGCAACCAGAATAACTAGATTGCAAAGGGCACTGCTCCCAAGACATGTATTTTCAGTAATATACAGATAATGTCCATATCATTCCACCTCTGGAGTGAATAAATCCAGTGTGTGAATTCTGCTGAATGTTAATATTTTTTGCGCTCTGTAGAAAATCAATAATGCTTCAGTGTCTAAAAAAAAAAAAAAAAAAAAAAGTCTAAGAATTGAATATACTTATTTTGCATTTTAGAAGCTTCCATTACTTGCTAATTCAGAAAATATTTCTAGGATGCTCTGGAGCTTGTAATTTTTTTTGGATAAGGTTTTAATAGTTAAATGTTAAGTGAATGACATAGCAGTGTAAACTAAAAGATCATCTAAAAGCATGCTCTAAAGTGACTGAAAACTTTACCTGTATTGTTAAAATGAGTGTTACGTCACAGAAATAGATTTTTTTTTTTAATTTGCAGTTTTAGATTTATAACAGTCCACTACCTGGTACTTCAAATCTTTTTTTTTAAAAGAAGAAATTTTGCAGATTTTTTTTTTCCTAGCTTATTTTTCCTAAGAATGTGATGAAAACCATCTTATTGGTGCTGTGTATTATCAAGAAAAGCATGCAGCATTGTAGAGTATCAGCACCATGGACTTTTTGCTTTGTTTGTTTTAAAACTTGAATCGCTTTAAGAATCATAGAATGGCCTAGGCTGGAAGGGACCTTAGAGATCATTTTAATCCAGCCTCCTTGTTGCCAGGGACGCCACCTCTCAACTAGATCAGGCAACACGTGGGGACCGAATGGGAATTGAACCCGCGACCTTGGCGTTCTTAACACCATGCTCAACTGACTGAGCTAACCGGCCCCCCGAGGATGGGTTTTGAATAGTTTGCCTTTTACTTGCATGTAACCAGGCCTCTTAATAGGAATTTCTGGGACTGAAGTCAAGGGCACAATTCCCATTGGCCCTTCCCACAATTCCCATTGGCACAATTCCCATTGGCATAACCCAAAGCATTACACAAGATGACATGAATACCTCAGGATCAAATAATAAAGTGTATGTTAGTGACAAGTATGCTTTGACAACATAAGATACACTGGGGAATGTTGACTTATGAGCTGATAGAAAAACTGAAAAAGTACTAAATTAAAAATCTTTTAATTTTACTGGATACCTGCATATTTAAATCTGGTTTATTTGCAGTAGGTTTTACCTGTATTGTATTTTGGGGATAATTTTAAAAAAATTTTGATTTCTTAACACTAACAAATTTCTGTCTTGGTTTTGTTTTTTAACATAAGAAAAATTACTCTAATAAACTAATTGTGTATCCTCCAGTGCTTGATAACATTTCAACTTTCAACAGTTTTTCCATTGACTGTAAAATGGTTTTAGATTAGGACATTAACTTCTTTTGGATGAAGCTACTTTGGTATTAACTTAATTTCATCCTCCTGTTCTTACACTAGAATTTCAGCTGCAACTATTGATTATTTGCTTTTTCTAAACTTAACTTACAGTTCTATCTCTCTGATAGAGCTGAGAAGCAACATAGTAATATAGATATCATCACCATAAAGAAAATGAAGCTTTCTTGATGGTTCCTAATTTTTCAGTAGTATGGAATTTACAGGTTGACATAGTACTAACGGGCCTGTATTCCCAATTACATGGCTATTGGAAATCTTTTAGGAAAAGATTAGGCAAGTATCTGCTTGAATTAATGTAGGTATAGGCTCAAAACATGGAGTTGGAAATTATGACCTCTAAGGGCTTTCTAGAACGTTAGTTTTTAATTTAACCATGTCTAATTGTTAGATGCCTACAATGTATGTTTTGACAATTTAAAATTGATGATTTCAAGTTTTAATTAGTTTACGATTTCGAGAAATTACCTGAGGAACAAATTTATCAGAAGTGAAGAAGAAGTGTTAGATGAAGTTGGATAAAATGGTATATTTTTCTAAAAAGCCTACGAAGCTGAGGGAGGGGGAATTATTCATTCCAATAGTGGTACTCTTCGGATAGAGAGTAGAAGAATGTTCATCCTTTGCTTGAATGTTAAAAATACACTGAGTAAGCAACACTATGTAATTCTGGCAATATTGTGTGCAGACACAAAAAATATTTCCTCTTGCTGTAATTGCTTAGCTTCTTTTCAGTGAGTTGTGGTGTGGTTGTTGTTTTGTTGTTTTATTTTTTTTTGTCACAATGATCTAAATGACTGAGAAAGTAGTCTACTAAGTGTTGCTATAAAAACTTTTAAAGTAGGCTGTCTGAGAATGGATACCATATTAACAGAATAGAAAGAATAATGAAAGACTTCATAATTTGTACAAATTCTTGTGGTTTCAATTACATTAGCTTTGTCAGAGAAAAAATAAGAGGCACATAATTCATTAAATAATTAAGAATTCAATCTATAGAAAGAGAATTTGTGTAGAGTATATGGAAGTTCATGTAATTTTAATAATAATAGCACAAATAAAACTATCAGGATAAATGTACAACATACATTTATCAATATAGAATGCGGCATATACCACAAGCAGTGCTAAAGTCTATGGCTTGATAGGAGCTTTTAATAAATTTTATATATATACTAAATTATATCTCTTCAAGGCTCTAGTCCATGAAATTAGTGTAATAGAAATAACAGTAGAAAAATGACAGTGGAAAGGTAAGCCACCACATTCAAATTGATACTGCTGAAAAATACAGCATTATTAACAGATAATTATAATTGTTCCTAAAACTGGAACTGGAAGGAAAATTGAGAAATTATTTCTGCAGGATTTGTGTTAGAAGTAAAGATCCATAAAGTGGATCAGTGGAGGATGTCACACCCCAGGAGGGAACTACACAAATGCATACTGCAAAGATTAGAAAATATTAAAATAGAAAGACGTTATCTTTGACATCTTTTTAAGGGTAGGGTCAGAGTGGGTCAGGGTGGTCGTTTAAAGTCATTCCACTCCTTTTCTCCTTTTCTTTTGACATCTGTTTCCAGCTACAGGTATGTCCTGGTAGAATACAATTAATTTTCTTCATTACATTTCTTCTAGAGTCTCCTCGAATCGTTCAGGCATAAGGATAATTCATTGTGTTTAATTCAGGAGCATACAGTATTCAGTGTAGCTTGTTTAGATTCCATAAACTTCAGCGCTGCCTTGATAACCTAGATACTTATTACTTATCTTTTTCTTTTTTTCTAGCATTTCTGATTCTGGAGGAAAGAATTAGAATGCATACACTGACAGAGCTTTTATTAACTGCCCTAAGAACAGCTGAACAGATGAGCCACACTTCTCTCACAGCAGAAGTCTGTTGGTCCAGACCCCTTAAATATTTCTCTCCTTACCTCTCTCTCTTCTCCTGGCAGAAAATATTTCCTATGTTTTCTTTGTACTTACATCTATTTTCATTATTGCTCAACTTCAATAACTTCCACATGCCACATCCTGCTAGATAGCTTTTATATTCTACTGTCCATGAAGTGGACATTCATGCTCTTGGTTGCAGTTTAAAGTATGTAGGGGAACTAGGTTAAATGCCTTTACACTGTGTGTTTTTCTACCTAAAACTACACCACAAGGTATTCTTTCACCACATGAAAAAAAAAAGATACAGACTTGTAGCAAATTTACATGAAAAAAACCATACAAAAAACATTGATGTGATGTTTTGAAACGAGTAAACTCCTTACTCTTTGAAAAGAGTAATTTTTTTTTTTTGAGTTGGATGCACAGAGACAGAGATATATCTCCAGTCATACACAGGCTTCCTATACCAAATGTAGCATGAAGGAATTTCCAGTTTCCTCAAGGTAAATGTCTTGACATTCACTTTTTCATCTTACAATGCCACTTTGCTTTCTAAGAACAAAAGATAACTACAAACCCAAGTTTAATCTATGTATTAAATGTAGCTTAGAAATGTATACCAATCTGATTTTTTTAGATTATCTAATGATAAAACTTCCTAGACGATACTGCACCTTGTAATACCAAATCACACAGCAGCTGAAATGCCAGATGAACTTCGAGACAGACAAATGTGAACTGATGAACATGGGAAAGAACAGTCCTAGTTTCACCTATGAAATGGTGGGCTGACCATACCTGTGCAGGAGCTGGACTTCAGTGTATGAAATGTGCAAAACTTCAGCTTAATGCTGAATAGAGGCCAAAAAAGAAAATTAGATGTTAGGAATTATTTGAAAAGCAATATAAAATAAAACAGGAGGATTGTTCAGATATCTTTATGTCAGAAATGATGTATTAGAAATATAAAAGATTCAGAGAAGGATAACAAGGATGACCAAGTCATGGTGGGATTTTTCAGTCTGAAAAAAAAGGCAGTTTAGTAAGGGTTTAGT
>NW_009735305.1:1336-7954 GCF_000703405.1 Apaloderma vittatum | reverse complement strand
ACCACGGAGATCGTAAATTCATCAGGACATCTACTAAAATAGCCAAGGCTAGGAGAAGCCAAGTTCAAAAAAAGCATATTCTCCAGATAGCAGCTAAGTTTTGTGTCAATCTGCTTACCACAGGCAATTGTCAATGCAAAAGCTTGACATTAGTTCAAGTAGTGCATGGACTAGTATTGTAAAGGAAATTTATTGAGGGTTACTAAACAGAAAAAGCAAAAGAATTCCCTGACCTGAAAGTAATCAATGACTAGGAAAATGTGCAGGGGCAGTCTCATGTGCAATTGCTTCTTACTAGTCCCTGAGCATTGATGGTTTAAGTCCTTTGAAAGGCCAAATGGCTGTTTCCAAAGATGCTGCAGGCTTCCAGCCTTGTTGGTTCCAGTGGAAATCCCTCAGTATGCCTTTAAGTCTGTCTGGTGTTATCTTTTTGTTAGTGCTTCTTCAAATGTGATTGCTGTGAATACAAAGCAGTTGCAATGTATCATATCAAAGTAATGTTCCTAGCAGAATGGAGAATTTTTGTAAACATGAACTTTATTTTTCTGATGAACATGGGAAGCATGCAATGATACCTCTGGGCCGTGATACATCTTTGTCTTCAGAAAGCAAAGGAGGGAAAATTAAAAAATGTATGAGCTAGTCAATTCAGGGATCCATAAGCTGCTTCAAGACAGTTATATTCCAATGCCTGATTTGCTCATGGAGAAATATAAATCAGCATATATTTAAGTTTATAACTTTTAGAGACAGAATATAACTAAGAATAAAACATGATATGTAGAACTACAAATTTGCTTATGCAATTTTGGACCAACAAAAGATTTTCTCTTCAATTTAATTAAGTAGTATCTAAGTTCCTGGGACATGCCCCCTCAAAAAAAATAATACCATGTCCAATAATTTATGTATAGCAACCTATTTTTTTTAAAAAAGCTCACATTGTATTTACCTTTCTACCATTCCCACACAATCCAATGTTATTATATAGCAGCTGACAGAACTTGTAGATTACAAATGCAAGGATTTCCACAGAAAAAACATCCATAGAAATGTCCTTGATCTTGCCATAGTAATCATCATCTCCTAAGCTTAACATTTTACTGATGATACTATTACTTTTCATGAATAAAGAAGACAAATTCTGTGGAAATAACCATGTTTGCAGCACATTGTTAATGAGTTTCAGGATAAAATTATATAATAGCAGTAACATAGAGCACATAAGGAGTCCAGACTTTTATTGAATTAATAAAAAGGCAACGATGTTAAGGAAGCCAAGCTATTAGTACCTCATCACTTATATCCTACCTGATGGCATATGTGGTTTCTGGTTTTGGATTGAGCAGAAATCTTATCTTGTCCTCCAAATCCACGTGAATCCAATTTCCAGAAATGTAATATTCATATCTTAAAAAGAGACATAGGGCTTTCTTTAGCATTAATGCTGAAATAATAGTTAAAAGCTTTCTAATTCATAACTAGTGGAAGAAACTCTTGAGAAATCAATAGCAGAGGTAGAAGCATAAATAAAGCCAAGAGAATCTTATTTTAAATGTGAGTTAGCATCAAAGTTATTTTTTTAGGCCCAGGTTCTGCCTTCATTTCCTGTTTGTGAAATATAGTTCATTGATCTTAACTTTTAGATAAAACATAAAATACATTGACCAAGCCAGTGAAATATTTATATCTGGAAAACCAAACAAAAGCAATACAAATCTGTGTATGAATTGCACTACTGTAAAATATTTATTTCCAACAGGAAAGGTTTAGGTGATTACGAATATGATTTTCTTCTGTCTAACATTTTAATGAGAAATATGCATTCCCATCCATTTTCACAGATGGGATACAAATCTTCAGTGAATTATCTACCTTCTAATATACAAAACTCACTTGGTCTAGGTAGCATAGCCATAATTCTGCCCTGTATCTCTGTATCTGATCAATTCATCAATTTCAGGAATTTTTTTTAGTGTCAATGGGCAGAATGCTATTGATTGGGTAGACTAGTAGAAAGCCAAAACTGAGAAACCAGAAAACCAGTAGAATCAGTTGAGTGACAGACCCAAGCACCTTCATAATTTTCCATTAATCAAAAAAACAGTTTTATAGAAAGGGGAAAATGAAAATCTACTCACACTCTGTAGAACAGGGCTGGGAGATGACTCCTAGAATGTAGATAAGGAACACAAATGACATAAATTTTGTATGCAAGGTTAAAGGACAAAAGGAATTCTTGCGATTTTGGGTAGTCAAAATTAGGTATACACCTAATTAATGGCAGATACAGAATCCAAAAGATTCCTAAGGGAAGTTGGCACATGGGAAGTTTTGAAATGGAGAAAGCCCTTGATATATGCAAGAGATCTGTTTAAAGAGATTACAGATTATGTGATCTCTTAATAAGTAACAGGATATTCTTGATAATGTTATATGACATTGAAAGAAAAATAATTGGCTTTGGGAAGGAACTGTAGTGTTTCAGCAAGCTAATTAGTAAGTCCCTTCGTCGGAGTACAGTTTTGCTCCCCCCATACTTTCCATGTAAATGTTCTCCTACTATATTTGGTGGCATTTGACAATACTCAATACAATAGCACACCAATTAACTTGGTGCTATTGTGAAACATTTTGTATTGTATCTCAGACTAAGAGAATTTCATGGGAAGCAGACAGAATAGAGTCAGTGGTGAGGTTGCATTTAGAAAACACTGAAAACCATCTGACATGGGAAAGAGTAACAGCTCTAAGAGATTATGAGGGGAAGGCAGAAGTGTCTACAGAAAATAAAAATTATTCTTCATTTTTACCAGCTGCTTCTAATTACCTCCTTTTCTTTTGCTTTGTTGCTTACATAACCTATTCTGGAAATTATTAGAGACCAGAGTTAGTTGATGAGGAACAGCAGTTAGAACAATAGTTGGAAAATGCAAATTTTGCATTGCAGAAAAGTTGCTTTATGGACTAAGAATTAGTGCTTTGTGACTAATTCACTATTGATTTTCTAAGGTAGAATTCAAACAATTAATAGATAATATGATTTTGAGGGCAGAGTATTGGAGGTAAGAAGGCTAAAAATCTAGATTTGGGCAAAGGACTATTCATTGCTCCTCTTCAAGGGAAAGGATTAGAAAGAACCACAAATACTGGTAAAGCCAGGTCATGAATCATTCAGCAGCTGGCATAAAACCTGAGTACAATTTATAGTGTAGTTTCTGGTATATTAGCAAATGCAGCATTTTAAAAACCCTGAAACTTGACTAATTGCTATTATGAAAGGAAGTGGAAATATTGCATAATAGCTTGAAACATAAATAGTTTATTAGTACTCACTGACTGTTACATTAAGAGAGGAAAATAAACAGAAAGATGCGGTACCTGAAAAATTTTGAAAACGTTTACATCATAGCAGTATTTCTTCTGTTTTCTTTTAATTCAATTGCAGAGTTGTGGAGACATTTCTGAAACAGAAAAGGGTGTAAAGAGAATATAAGGAAGTTTATACTACTGAAAGAAGAAGTTACCCCAAACCCCTCTTTACCCTCTTTTTTTAAAAAGTAAGCTCCATTTTTAAAAGTCTTTATCAGCTTTAAATTAAATTAATTACAGTGTAATCATAGCATGAAAATGAAGTAGCTTTATCATAAAATCAATACATTTATTTCTAAATATTATGACACAGAGATCTAGTTTTATTTTCAACAGTTACTGGGAAACTTTGCTTTGAAAGTGCTTATGAAGCAGAAAACCTCTTAAAAATTTTGCAGAAATCTTTCTATACATTTTTCTTTTCCTTAAACTTTGAGCTTTGACTATCACTTTTACCTAAATATATCACTTCTGTTCAACCTGTTGGATAATCGATGAAGTGTTTACATTGGTTGAAGTGGGTTTATGAATAAATGCTGAAAACAAACAAAATCCTCTCAGTACATGAAGCAGACATAGATCCACAAGTGGACCTGTTACAGCAAGTCCAGAGGAGGATCTCAAAGATGTTCATGGAACTGGAGCACCCCTCCTACGAGGACAGGCTGAGAGAGTTGGGGTTGTTCAGCCTGGAGAAGAGAAGACTCTGGGGAGGCCTTATAGCGGCCTTTCAGTACTGAAAGGGAGTCTGTAAGAAAAATGAGGACAATCTTTTTAGCAGGGCTTGTTGTGATGAGACAAGGAGTCATGGTTTTAAACTTAAGAGAAAGTACATTTAGACTAGATAAAATAGAGGTGATGAAACACTGGAACAGGTTATTCAGAGAGGTGGTAGAAGCCCCATTCCTGGAAACATTGAAGGTCGGTCTTGATGTGGCTCTGAGCGACCTGATCTAGTTAAAGATGTCCCTGCTCACTGCAGGGGAATTGGCCTAGATGACCTTTAAAAGTGCCTTCCAGCCCAACGCCTTCTATGATTCTAGGCATAATCAGATCACATATAACTTTCTTGAACTTGCGAACTGTAGCATTTGCCAAAGTGCTCATGCTTCTGTACCTCGTCACATGGGTTTTTTTGCTTGACATAACTCGTAGTGTTTTCATGACACAATTTAATGGGCTAATTCCCCAGTTGTACTGAAATAGATTTTGATGCACTTGAGGCATGGCAAGAGTGAAGATCTACATGACCTCTTTGTGTTTGTTTGTTTGGTTTTTTTTGTTTTTGTTTGTTTTGTTTTGGTTTGTTTTTTTTGTGTAGCTCTGACTTCCACCAGCTTTTAAAGGCTCATTGTTGTCCATTAGTATAGAGGGGATTGGCCTCAGAACAGCATCCCCTCGTATCACATCTCCCCCTCGTTTAAGAATGCTCCCCCCCAGGTTATAGGGAGTTCTTCTGAGGAAAAATTGAGAACAGCAAACTGCTGAAAGTCAGCTCAACCAGCAACTTCAGGATGATGTGGAGAAAGTACTGTAACTTTTGTATGTAGGTCAGATGACATAAACAGCCAAAGCCTGGTTGTGCTTTCTTATTTAAAGTAATGACATTCTCTCAACTGCTTAATGTTGTGTGGTGGATGAGGATGACATATCACAGGGGTTCTCAAACTGGGCATGATTTTTACCATCATCATTAGCAGTGACAGCCCTATGCCAGCGATCGCACAAGTTCCTCCTTCTTTGCTGATCCCCAGTCATGCACACCAGAAGACAAGCTCCACTTTTCTATCACAAAGTATTGAACAAGTTCCTTGGCTGTGCTCTTTACATTCAAAAGGGGACTATAAAGGGCTTCTTGTGGTCCTCAAATTTTGGAACCTAGAAGTGTACCTTAACTCTGATCTGCAGTGTGTACTGGTAAGTCCAGCCAGGTAAGGCTTTCTCGTTCACAGACAGTGTCTGCTGCAAAACTGCATGAACTTTAGAGCAAATGAAAAGTACCCAGTGTTGTTTATTTTCTCTGTTTGTAGGCATACACTTGCAGCAGCCTCCACTGCCTCTCCACATTGGGCTAAAAGTTGGCTAAGCCTGGCTCCTGACCCTGTGGTTTACTATGTTGCAGTAATTTTTCTATCATATGCTGGTAAATCTTAGTATAGAACAAAAAACTTCAGCTAAAGGTTAGTCAAACAGAACTTGGATGATCCATAATAAAGAATTAATTTACTGCAGCAGCTTATATTCTGGCCTGTTAAGCTCTATTTTTAGGTGTTGAGATCTTCTTAGGTACATGGATTAAGTTACAGGATCCTGAATGGCAGAAATTTGAAAGGACAGTCATTGAGACACTACAGTGAGAGCAATCATTCTGAATGAGCTGAACTGGCTCAAGTCATAGGACAATGGAAAAGACGACCAGTATTTAAACCTGAATATGAATTTTAAAAATTGGATGGAATGAGGAATTGTATGATTAATTCTTCCACGTGTGAAAAGAACAAAGATCTTAACAAACTCAAAGAGCTGTTAAGTTGTTCAGGGAAATCTGAATAGCAGTACTTAAAAGACAGAAGTTATGCCTGAGGAGTTTTTTTAGTGCAAGTTCTTAATTTACTAGTATCTGGTAATTAAATATTTTAATATGGCATGGAGGAATAAGTTCATCAGAGAAACACTGCCTAAATGAAATTGTGTAGGCTTCTGGAAACAGCTGCTGAAATCTCAGTGCAAAATGATGAATACTAAAATGAAAGTTGAAATTTTACAGGGAATGAAATACCTTCCAACCTTATGATGAAGTATTTTTTAAAAACAAAAAGCTTTAGAAAATTCAGAGGCATGGTATCTAGCAAGCTTTGTTACTTTGGCAGTGCATGCAGGAATTTTCAGTGGATTTCATGAAGGTGATAATGCTCTGTCTGGGATTAAACATTAGAAGTAGTTCTTCCTTCACTTGCAACATTGTTCATACATGCACATTGCAAGGTACATCTCATAATGTTGAAGCCACAGCATTAATTTCCTATTTTATGTACTTGACATACAGCATGGTACGACTGGGTTTTTTTAATCATTGAGTAAAACTACATTTTAGATATAGAAATCATCCACTTTGTTCACCACCACAGCCTGACTGTAATTATAACCATGCCAAAGAGTTGCACATGTTGTTTAAAATTCTGAGATGTGGAAGACATCTTTCCCTTTGGCCTTACGTTCTTCACCTAAACCCTTGAATTATAGGTT
>NW_009735305.1:0-1305 GCF_000703405.1 Apaloderma vittatum | reverse complement strand
TGCTGAACCAAACTAAAGGCTAATGAATTGCATTTTGTTTTTCAAAGTTGGCTACCATAACTTAACTGGAAAAATACCCTACAGCTTTTACATAAAACTAAGTCTCCACTTGTTGTTAGGTTATAACAGTCTGTTCAGAAGACATTGGGAAAGGCAATGTTGGTACTAGTGAAAATGTGTTCATTTCTAATTAAAGGTGATAGCCAAGTTGAGAATAGGTTCTAGAAAACAAATCTGGAATCACAGTAATACAAGACTTGCTTTTGTCTTTGTTTAGTTGCTTGTAAGACTGGAATGCTTGAATGTCTAACACGATCCTGCAGTACTTACTGGACCTAAGTATATGCTCACTCCTCTTTGATGAAACCATCTTTTACAGAGGGGAAACTTTTAATGCAAAACAGCATGAACCTCTCTGCATTGTTCAAAGTCTGCATTGCCTGTGATGCTAGAGAAGACCAGGTGAATGGCTGGAAGAAAAATAAATGTTCTGAAGGTGAACTCAACTTGGTAAGCTCCAGGTGTCATTCTGTGAATGAATGAATGACAGTCATGTTACTGAGATCTCCCTTACTTACCAGCACATCACAAAACACTTAGCATGAATACAGGACAATTATCGATGAGCTTAAGAGTTAAATAACAGCAAAATCTTTCTTAATGGGAGTAACAGCACAGACCACCTATTGTGGTTTTTTTGAAAAAGTAGATTGTCTATTGAGACTAGGAAATGTGCAGCTGGGGAAAAGGAGACTGAACAAATGGCTTCTTAAAGCTATAGTATTTTTGTTTGCTCTGAAAGGATATCTAGAAGATTCTGGGAAGATGCAAACTTTCCTTAAAAAAGATTTGTGCAAGCAATACTCAAGATCTGTCAGAAGCCCCAACACTTACCTTTGCATCCTCTCTCCTCCATACGTCTAATGACTGTAGAACAAGCTGTTAATAAATTTTAAGTTTTCAATTGAAAAAAAAAAATTACTTAGAACCTTAGACCCTCAGTGGCCTAAATGTTACTCTTCCCTGATGGGAGAGTAAGAAAAGGGCTTAAAGCTCTTTCCTTTTGCACAAGTGTCGGCACAAAATAGCCTTTAGACATCTATTTTTTCACACCTACACGGCAGTTCTTGCAGCCATCGGGTGAGAGCGGGGTCCTGCATGGACGCACAGCAAACTGACCAGGCCCGGGTGAATGTAGCAGTGTGTAACCTCTCTGCGGTGCCCAGCAGCCCGGTGTCACCCCCAGCAAAAGCGGGCGCTACCAGTGACACGCAGAAAGGACTCTATAACTCGAGGAGTTATAAA
>NW_009735304.1:0-5068 GCF_000703405.1 Apaloderma vittatum | reverse complement strand
CGGGTGCTGCCCAGGATGGGGCCAGGCGCTCCCCGCCTGCACCCCCAGCTCAGCTCTGCCTGGGTGCTCCAGAGCAGCCTCACTCACACATTAAATTTTTTCAATTAGTTTATCAGCTTAAATCCTCTAAAAGAACACAGTTCATCTGGGGAGCCCCCGCGCTCTCTGCTCAGTGTCTATGGTCTCTTCCTGCTGCTCTGTTCTCGTGGTTTGGGTTCACATCACCCCGCAGGGACACAGCTTTGCCCATTTGTTTTAGCACCCGTGTGAGAACCACACTGAAGTGTTCCACGTTCATTTGGGACAAAAGACCTGGCTGCCCACTGGTCTCTTTGGAGTCTAAATGTTCTGACCAGTTTTCTAATACAGACTGAGCAGCGTTTAACGTGTCCACAGCTGAAGAAGTGCACACTAGTCTGATAAGTCTTTGTTTTCTTCCATCAAGCTTGCCGTCCCTTTGTTCAGACAGCCAGATGTTACGCCAGACCTGTGAGAAGAAAGAGGAAAGGTATGTCAGGATTAAAACGGATCACGTGGCAAAATGATTTACTGTTGCTGTTATCGGAGTTGTACTCGTGTGCCACAGGAAGAGGGAGTATTTGGAGAAACTAGTGGGTTTCACTTTAAAGAGGTAAAGTTTGTCATGAAAAGAGAGAGGAAATATAATTCCTGTTGCAGGATTCTGCAATCCTGCAGCTTCTTGATGGGTAATTTTGATGGTGAGGGAGCCAGACTCTTATTGGCAGTGCCAAATTTCATAAGGTCCCTTTGCAAACCTTTCTGGGGTTCTGTGCTTCTGGAAATAATTCCTTGCAAGCTCAAAAGTTACTCAGAAAGTTCAGCTCATCATATGGGAAATTAGCAACTGTCATTAGCAAGAGATCACTGATCTCAGTGGACTACACACCAGGCTGTAAATCCAGAGTGCTGGAGGCAAGAGACTGGACCCAATTTTATTCCCTCAATTCCTGCCATCTCCACTTGATCTCTCAAGCTTTTCCTCCTTGTTTGGAGCACACAGTCTATTTTCTCTGCAATTTGTTTCCTCTGGTCTAGCTTGGCAAGCATGTTCAAATATTAATCTTCTCTTTGTAGACGTCCCCAGCCATTTGGATGATCTCCCTCCCACAATGCTGAAGAAAGATTATGCCAATGTCCCAATAATAAACAGGTACGGTACAGGGAAGGGGAGTGGCTGTTCTCTTCAGTTTTTCTCTTACACACATACAGCTACGATATGTGGAGGCTGTCACCTGGTCAGCAATTAATTACTGCTTCGTGCTCACTGGTTTGCATTTTAGCACAGCAATTGCAAAGTCGTTTTGAAAGTCCAATTTGCAAAAGCAGTCGCTGATTCGGGTTCTGTACGGTTTTTGTTTGCTTGAGGTAAGGTTGAGTGCCAGTTGCCCACATCTTCTATGGACTTCGTAGTCCACAGAAAAAAGCAATAATATTGAAATGCTAGAAATAATCTTTTTGGAAATAATCGGTGCTTGTCTTGAACTAGCGAGTGTGTAGTTAAACAACTGCAAATGAATGGCTGCTTCTGAAATGTGCACCTGGAGTTCAGCATTTTTATGCTTCGATTCCAGAACCTCTCATGTCTGGTGCCGTGAGAGCCCCCAGTGGCCGAACTGGGACTTTCACAGATCTTAAAAGGAGTTACTTTGTCCTTGTGCATTTACTTGGGGGTTAATCTTCAGCACCCACGTAACGGTTTTGGAATTGGTAAAACTTCGTTATAATTTGAAATAACCACTTCCCACAGCAGCAAAACTACTCGATGCTTCTGTAATCTCAGCCATGACTTTTCTTAGGAATGTAAAGAACAGTTTATGGCTGACAGGTTTGGGAAGGGAGGAGAGTTGCTGCAGATTTGTAAAGTAAATTGAAGCTGAGAAAGTTAATGAAACTGAAAACCTAACCCAATTTCTGTTGTTACATGTACTGCTGATAAACTAATCTGCAATCTCCTTGCAGTGTTGACGATGTAGTGAAAAGACTGCTGTCCCTGGAAATGGCAAGCCAGGTTAGTTTCATTCTACTGGCATACAAAAAAAACCTTAGAAGCTTTAGCGAGCACATTTGTGTTAGACTTGTCTGTATTGTTAAATGCCCTTCATTTTATTTTCAAGTGTTGCTCAGTGACTGCAAATCTGGGACTATTAAATACGTGAGCGAGAAATCTTGCAAGCTCTTAAAGTTTATCATGCAGTCTTTATGATTGCATACTAGAATGAGAGGAGAAAATACCATTTCTTGCTGCTGACTGCTTAAGCTTAAAAAGACGTGAGAAGTAAAAGCTGCTGCCCCATGAAATGAAGCTTCAGTTCTCTCTTGTGTTCGTGAGAGCAGCTCCCTCTTCTGTAATCTCAGGCTGGAGGGTGTGCCTGGCCTCTTGGTTCGAACAATGGTGCTTCAGAGTTCTGCTGAGATCTTCTCGTGCCGCTTCGCTGCTGTGCTCCGAGCGGCAGGTCCTTTCCTTTTTGCAGCACTTCTTACACATCCTGTGATGGACACTGAGTAAAGCTGTTAATTACAAAGCATTATCTGGGCATTTGGGAAGAGGGCTGGGATGTCTCAGACCTTTAGTGTTGCTGACAAAGTGACAAGCTCTTTTCTGTTATCCACAGAAAGAGAAGGTGAAAATAAAGACACAGCAGCTGGTGGAGAAGGTCAGGAGGTCTCCCTACGACAATGGCTCCTCAGAGGTGCAAAGTAAGTTAAAAAAGTAGAAGGATATTGTTGGCAGATGATACATCTCTGCTTTTATCTAGCTATTCCCACCCCAGCACTTCAGTCTTCTGTATCAGTTAGGAGAATGTAATGGTGTGAAAATTTTAACTTCCAATTAAGCAGCGTTGTAATGATTCTGGCTTGGGTTGTGTTTTGTGGTTTGTTTTGCACTTACTTGGAGGGCCGCGTGTTGAGATGCGCTGTGGTGCAGCGGGTCCCCGGGAGAAGAGCAGTCCTCAGCTGGCAGCTTGGGGGGAATGCAAGCGATACTGCCTCACCCTGGAAAGCTGCTGCTCTCAGGTGTCGTCTTGTGTCTGTTTGTTACAGTTGCTATGCTGACCGCCAAGATACGCACTTATGAGGAACATCTTCAGAGGCACCCCAAGGTAACTATTAGTAGTCTGAGCCCACAGCTCTGAGACAGCAGCTGTTCAGGTTGTTTTCTCAGTTTAGAACAAAAGGATTTTAATTCTGGGGATTGTGGCTTTCCTAAGGAGGTTTATGAAATGGTCAGATAGAACCAAGTCACATTTTATTTTCACTTTTCCTTTCTGGAAAAGCAAAGGTACGTCCTTCTGTGTTATTTCTGGAAGGATACATTTCAGGGGATGCAGAGTTTTTAGCTGACAGACCTTCCCTACGGCCTTTGCCTTCAAGCCATTGCAGCTTTTGCCATTGCCTGAAACTGTGTAGAAGTTAAAAAGAGTCTTCAGCGCTCGGGGGGAAGGTGAAGACACAGAGCGAAGAAAGCAATTTCAGTGAAAAGTAAATTAAGTCTACTCGGATCCCCTTGTACTGACCTAATGTGCTCGCAGTGTCTGCCAAGAAGAATTGTTCTGAGATACTGTCCTTAACCTGATTGTTTCCTTTCAGCTATAATCTGGTCTATTCTAAGTAATTTATTGGAGTGCAAGTATAATCTGTCTGCAATCTCGTGACCGCTAAGTCCTTTGCAGGATAAAAATAACCGTCGTCGCATGCTGATGGATATAGATCGCCGGAAGAAACTACTTGGATATCTTCGCCGTGTCCGCTACGATACCTTTGAAAATACCTGCAAGCAGCTGAATATCCAGTACACCCTCCCTGCTCAGTACTCCAGGAGGATCACCAAGCGCTGGCGGGTGAAGAAGGCTTTCTGCCTCAAGGTATGGAGCAGTTTGGAGAGAGAGCCACATAGCAGGAGTAGGAAAAAAATCTCCTTATAGAAGGGCACAATTAAGACAGTTAGAAAAGACTGATAAGCAAGTCCTTTTAACCCATGCTTTGAGTTTGAGGAGACAATGACAATGTCTGTAGAGACATGCAAAGGCCTGGCAAAGGGCTCGATGAAAGGCCATTGTGTAGTGGGCAGTGACACATGTGCTGTGCTTGAGAACTTCTGCTTGTGTGACTTGTTTGCTCAGAAACGTATGATTCAAACCAGCTTTTTCTTCCAAAGTGTGATACGGGAACTATGACATGAAACATTTGATGGCAGCTTTGGAACAGAAATGTGGGTATGGCCACAGTCTGCTCTCATTTGCTCAAATATGTTGGAGTAACTGCTGTGTGCAATGTACCCAGTATGAATGAGCAGAATCAAAAAGCTGGACACATGCCTTCAGTCTGTAGACACTACATTTCCATCCAGGGAAATTCTGACCAAAAGACCGGGTAGCTATAACAGAATACCCGTGGGTGGTACCCTGGAACCAGTGCACAGGAAGGGGTTGCCCTCTCTGCACAGCACGACTCTGGGCTCTTGGATCCATGGTGGAGCAGCTCCCTCAGCACCGAGCAACTTTGTCTCTCTCTTTCTCTCACCTCCTTGTGCCCCTCCCGCAGGTTTTCCAGGAGGTGCAGAAGCTGAAAGCAGCGGAGAGAATGAAGCAGAGAAAAGAGTGGCTAGCGAGAGCGAGAGCAAGAGCTGCAAAGGAGAAAGAGGCACAGAGCGAGGGAACGCCTGTGTAGTGTCTGAGGCTGATGCAGCTGGTCTCTAACAATAAATAACTACCTAAAGCCTCTTTGCTTGCGTGTGTGCGTGGTCTGCGCCATGGCGAGTGCTCGGAAGAGGGTGATGCGTGGTTTGAGCGTTTTAGAAGTTTAATTTGAGGCTGAGATGCGGGACTGGGCTGTGAGCAGTTCCATCGCTGTGGGGCTTCGCCCCGGGCCAGGGAGGCAGCAGGTGTTACCCGGCGAGGCTGCAGGGTTTTGCTGTCAAAGAGCAAAACTGCTCGGCAGGGGTTTGGGCTGGGGGTTGGTGAACGAGGTGGAACGCTGCTTATTTGGCACAAGGCAGCCCTCCGAGGAGCTCGGTGCCGTTTCTGCCTGCAGGACGGCGCGGGCCCCT
>NW_009735303.1:4660-18104 GCF_000703405.1 Apaloderma vittatum | reverse complement strand
CAGCCAGCTCCAAACCACTTGGATCCAGGTAAAAAAAACGTACTGGCTGCCTCCACTAGCCACGTCCCCGCAGCCAAAGATAAAGGCAAGAGCAATCTACGCATTTTTAAATGCAAATGAGATGCAGCCCTCGGGCGCTCAGCAAATTGCCAATGCATTGGGGATGCCCCTGCTCTTCTAGCTTTGTTTCCACATGTGCTGAAAGTTGATGAGTGCTGGTTGTGTTTTTCTTCCCACCACTAAAGGACACAGCACAGATAGAGGAAGCAGGAAAACCGATGCTTCAGTAGCACTTACAGACCAGATGGCCACTGCCAGCATCTTTAGTTATATCCAACGTATCTACCAGTGCCGCTTCACTGGTATTTCTTCTAAAACTGATGTTGGATAATTGTAACTCTGAGCCAGCATCTCTGAGCAAAAGGAGCATATACTGCGTTTATGAAGTGACCATCTCTACATGCACTTTTTAAGCAAAACTATCTGACCCCTATACGTTTGAGGGAAAGGATTTCTGCAGAGGTCCACCTGCGTTTATAAACCACAGGCACTTTACACGTTGCAGAAGCATTACAGGACAGCAAATGAAAGGGCTTCCATTGCCTTAGTATGAACTCACACGTGGGTTTCAAGCAGATATTAAAAACATGATTCACTGTAATAAAGACATCCCAAACTACTATTTAAAGTGATTCAAAATACAACATTTGGGGGTGGGGAGGTGACCATACAGTGCACCCTACCCCTCCCCACACCCCAAAACCCCCACAAACTCCAATACTAACAAAAAATCGATATTAATGAAATCGTCACATATTTATCCAGAAGTATAGCAGGGCTCTTAACATCATTAGGTCTTGCTTTCAGTTTCACTCACCACTGAACTAGTCAGTTTTGAAGACTACCTTAAGGAGATGTACAGTGTTACTTAGCAGTTACACTGTATTCACCACCAGCATGGATGGGAAAAAAAAGATGGGAAAAAACAGCATCATTATCTATATAGGGAAACAATAACTAAAACAGAGATACGAGTCTCACAAATCTTATGTGCTCAACAAATCTTTTCCTCCCAAAATGCACAACACACGTAGTAACAGGAGCTCTGAATACTTACTAAACTTATGCAGAGGAATAAACGGGTGTCTGTTGTGTAACTTACAAAGCCAGAGGAAAACGAAGGAGCAAAATTTTCATGGAAGCCTCAGATCATATAGACTGCGTTTGCCTTGATCACATCCTCCTCCTTTCACTGCACTTCAACGTGAAGAAAACAGCCTTAGCAATATTCATCTTAGAAATCCAAAACATTGCAGAGACCACACTGCAGCAACAGATGAATCTGCTTCACATGCATTGACGTACCTCCTCAACGTCTCAAAGAAATTCCAGCTCCAGTCAACCCACAAGAGACATGTTGCCCGACTGTACCTTGATGGTATTGTTTATGAAGAAGATGATTTACACACTCATAATGATTTAAGCAGCTACTTTGCATGCATTACAGAGGGAACCTGAAACATGTGACCTGCTTCACAGGGCAGGATTATACCTCTGTTCTTGTTGTGTCATGTGCAACCACATTATTTAGTAGTTAAAGCCCAAGCGAGCGCTCTGGTATTCCATTGCCCTCGTCGTGCATGCAACGCGAGAGTTTCGGCATGCCTCTGAAACCAAAGCTTAGCCTCCCAACTTCTAAAGATAGACTGTTAAATAAATGATATAATTGTCAAAGGGGCTCAGTCAAACCTACCACATGGCTCTGCCCACTCAGGATTATGACGTTTGCTGGCAGATTTTTTAGGACAGGAAATCTTTCATGGTGTTAATAAATTTGTAACAATGATCATATTCTTAGGGGCCACTCCAATACAAACTTTCATTAGCACTTATGCTGCCTCTCGCAAAGCACAGAGAATGTATGCGTGACCATCATCAGTTAGGAATAAACAGTAAGAATTTCAAATCCTTTTTTCTGACTTTTTTTTTAAAAAAAAGTTAAAAGATTTTGAGAAAATCAAAACTAGCATGCAAAGAACGGCTGGGCTCATTAGCTGTCAGTGCTCCTTCATAGTTTTGAGTTGTTTTTATTGATCCATATACTTCTTATGCACAACTTCATTACAGCTTTGATAATTATAAGACAATTAAATACAAGACAGAGCATGCTGGGGAATCATTTAGTGACTGAACTGTTGTGCTGAAAAGTGGAATTCTTCCTGTCACTCGGGGCGCGGTGATACATCAGTACCAAGCACAACAGGAGCTACCCTGGGGATGATCCAGTGGCTGACCAGAGCCACAGAGGGCAGCAGCAAAACATCAGTTTCAGAATTAAATATAAGTCCTGCCACACAGGCCTTCACAATCTCAAACACATAGAACGGGAGCACATTCGCAGGCAGGTTTACCTCAACTTCAGAGCAAGCACGGCATTTGCCATCTAATATGCAAGAAAAAAGTCAGTGCTTGAAAAACTTAAGAAAACTGGTGGGTGGAGGGGAGGTATCTTAGCAGCACCAGGAGCGAAGGCACTAAAGATCTCTTCACAGCTTTGCCACTGGCTCGCTCTAACACTGCAGTTATTTAGATTCCCTGTGCCTTGGCTCACCCGTCAGTACAATGGGTATAATACTTCATCCTGTCCTTAAGAGGCAATTACTGCTTGTAAAAAAACTCTGGGAACCTTGATTAAAATGCACTGCAGCTTTGTGATAAGTATTCCCTGTGAAAGAGCGTGCGAGCTGGGTTTTGACGGTGGAAAGTACTACCTGACGGCTGGAAAAGAAAAATAATCATTCTGAATGAGAAGTATGTGCTTGACCTATGCACACCTGTAGGTGGATGCCTCCTGGAATATTTTCTTTTTTCTTTTTTCAGTTACTATGTGTATGTTACAAAGAGGCGCAGTGAGAATGGATAATTAAAAAGCTTTTGAAAAGGCCTGGTATTTTCACCAGCGGATCACAGTGGGCCGTCTTCAAGAACTCTGATGCAGAACTATATGTAATTAAAACCATAATTGTTCGTAATGCTCCTCAAACTCTCTTTTCATTAAGGGGGGGGAAGACAGATCACTTTAAATATGAATGCTTTATGAATAAAGAAAATTTCTTTAAATTGATGAGCATTCATTTTCCCATACAGTCACATAAAGTCTGAGTAGTTCACGTAAAGCATAATTATCAACTTCTGAAATCTCCTTTTCCCCTTGAAAATAAATAAATAAATAAATAAATACGCCAAAATTGTTTTTGTTCATAAAGAGCCAGATCCAGCAGAAAACATCTGCAGCCTTCTAGACCAAGCAAGCCCTGGAAGGCCATGGGTACTGGCTGCACCTCGTGCCAACCTCAAAAATTTGGCTGGTTCAGAAAGATTTAAACAAAACAAAAAAAGCCCTGCAGCTTTACATGTCTGGGAATTGTGGAACTGCGTTAGGTTTATGAATAAAGAATAGGGGTGAGAAAAAAACAACTCCTTTTAAAAAGGAGATCCCTGTCTCTCCTGTCCTCCGCCATTCCAGTGCTAGACAGGGGCTCCCCTCCCTCCCTCCCTCCCTCCCCGCGTCTGCGGCCCAGAACGCAGGGTCCACCTGCAGCTCATGCTGTGGAGAGTGGAGGGCCCCAAATCCGGCACTTGCCCCCCCTCCCCTTCCCACATCCAACAGATGCCGAGCATCCAGCTCCCATCCAAGCTCCTAGACGCACGGTAGCTGCCACTGGCAAACCCAAAGGAGCATCCCCGGGACAGGAGCCAGCCCGAGGTGTCCAAAGGCCACCGCAGGGCCACCGCTGTGGGACGGGTGCTGCTCAGGGCTAAGAGCCACCTCTGCGAAGGTGGCCCAGGGATGCGCTGGTCTCCCCTGAGCCAGCAGCCTCTCTGGCCCCGTTGAAGGATTTTCAGCATGGGCTTGAACAGGCTCCAAGGTGCAGCGCGGGGAAAGAGCCGCAGCTTGCACCGGCAGCACGTATTTAGATTTCAGGCTCCCCTGAACGTGCTTATGCCAACACAATGGGGGAGCTGACAGCGTGGCTGCCTCCCGAAATAAAGTTTCAGAAGGAAGGGCCCTGTTACTGCAGTGGATGAAAATCAAAGAACCTGCTGCTAGTGTAGTTGCTGCATTTTTAGACTTTTGACAGAAATTATGGATTTTTCTGACTAGCCCTTCACTATATCCCCCTTTGGGAAAGCCAAGAAACTTCCCGCTGATTTCAGTCACATCTTGTCTTCTGCCTCACTCCGAGGACCAACCTACATTTCAGACCGACAGCCAGCTCATCTTGTGTGGCTAGCCCCGCACGGGGAGAAGGACCGCGTGGGTATTCAAAGAGCGAGTAACAGTACACCCATGTGTTCTGCGTAAAGCCATCCCAAAATTTTGGTTTCGCAGCGTTCATTTTATAGACACCTCCTCAAGAGGAACAGCAGCTGCAGTATGCTGCCTTGGTTAGCAAGATGTGATACACGCAGAGATATGTACTTAGGAGAGCACAGAGGGACTCTGTGCGATGACCGAGGAACTGCAGACACTTTGCAGGTGTGTTATTTACAATGCTATTTATATAGCGCCGAAAGTGGACTACATTAATACACGGTGTGCAATGATTCACTGTCGTTAGCCCTGCCTTCCAATAATGTGGACCCTAAGATAAATAATATCGCTAGAGCCTCTCCCATACAATACACAGACTTGTTAGTTTAGTTATATATACACAAAATTTCCAGCTGCAATTACGAGATTTATTTAAATTGTAAAAAGTTCTTGAAGTGAAAGCTTTGTTTGAGCTGAAATGAGCAACCTGGCATTAAAAAAGGCAAACTGAGAAACTTGTACTTAAAATGCAGAATAAGTTGGATATCTTAAATAAATAACACTACTCTGAACAAATACTAAAATAAATCATGTATTTTAACAACCCTAGATACAAATAATCATACTTGTCATTACAGCTTTATATACCTGTTGGATTACTGCTTTCAAAGCCTTAAGAAATGTACCCGTGCCTTTGAATTCTTTATGCTAAATCTGTGAAGCTACTCTTGTGGGAAATGTCATATTATTTTTTTATTTTAAAAAAATGCTTAAACAGCCTCAGAAAAAGCAACCAAGTGGCAAAAATCCCAACTTTGTCCATTCATCCTTTGATTTCGTCTTTGCCATAATAAAATTCTATGAAAATGTTGCCAGAAAGAAAGTTAATCTTTGCAAGGACTGTTTCATCTTTCTTTAAAACAGGGAGTAACTAGACTGCAGTTCCATCAACTCTGACACACAGCACATTATAGAGATGAGATCTTCATCATTTTTTACCCATGTGTAACATTTAAGGAGGAAAAAAAAATAAAAGGAAAAAAAGTCCCTGAAACTCTGAATTCTGGCTAAGAAGCATCTCATTAAGACACTAAGATAATGTCTCACAAATCGAAACAGCAGCAGTAGTAACATCTGTAAACTCAGAATTACGGAGCCACAGGTTTTTTATACAGTTTTTAAAAGTATTTTAAAATGCCTCTCCAAATTCTATAGCATGAGGACTGAAAGCCATAAAAAAATTGAACCAGAAAGTAAATTCACCATCCACTAGAAGAGTAACTCAAGAAAAAGCAGAAGAGCTTGCTGCTAGTAGCTAATGGGATAACCTGACAACAAAGTCAGAAAGAGAAAAATATCCCCCTTTCATTAAAGGGGGGGGGGGAAGAAGAGGGGAAAAAAAAAAACTTTAAAAGGTACACAATTAGTTAGCTTTGCAGTGATTAATTCAACAACTGCAAAGCCAAAAACAACTTTAGGCACTTAACCATGAAACTGTCAGTTCTTTTTGCTTGACGATAAAGCATCCAAAAAGTAAACATTAACTTCTGTGTTTTTTCTACGTGCGTATTCCATCGTGAAAAGATGATAACCAACGAATTACCAGGCGAGCTCGGCAGAGGCTTTTTATACCTTATTCTCTGTAACAAGGAGGTGAGATGTGCCTGGATTCCATTCCTTTTCCTCACTGCCAGCTCTAACAGATAGTTCATGCTGTTCCCTAAACCTTGACAAAAAGGACAGAAAATCAGATTGAAAATTTCTTCCCCAGGAAGCAAAGAGCTCATCCCAGTAAGGGAGCTCTGAGGACAAGAGGACCCCTATACCAGCCACATCCTCTCCATATCAAGGCAAAAGCAGGCAGCAGCTCTTCCTGAGTCCAACTCTCCCAAGGAAGCAAATGGAAGCTCTGCCCAAGTAAGGAATGTAAAAGCTTATACTTTATTATCTCTTTTAAATAAACTGCAAAACTGAGTAACTATCGAACTATTTGGAAGAGGGCAGCAAGCTGAAAAACAAATTAAAATAACAAATCAACATATTTCTCTGACCTGCAAATACTTAATTCAAGCACATTCTTCTTTCAAACAAGATGCCTATGAGCGTTTTTGATGGCTGCTCATAATAAAATGTGTCACTCGCAAAATTATAGCGTTTGAGGAGAGTACCAGGCAACTCAGAATGGCTTTTGCTAGAAGTATGTCATAAGCACATCTTTTAGTCACCTCGGAATTGCACCCGACTTCGCTTCATTCCTTCGCACTGGCTGCGTGCGGGTTGCTTCACAGAAATACAACTGCAGTAATCTGCTTGACAGTAAACAGTAATCAGTAAATACTATTTACTGAGCCGATACGTGCCCCTGCTACTCACTCAGTATACCTATCCTCCATTTCAGCCTTCCACTCTTCAATCCCCTTGCTCTGGGAAATTTTAGAGAGGGAATAGATAAATACAGGTAGTGAAATAGTGAAATCCCATAGCTGGCAAGGTTTTCCTCCCTGAATGGAGAAATTCTGAACCCCACGCAGCTCCAGACACCGAAGGATTAGATCCTAACCAGGGAAAAGACAGGAAAATGGTAATAAATATTGTATGGTAATCCACGGGAACTTTGGTCCCGGTGTGGTTTTTCTATAGTATCCCACAATAAATGGCAGTACAACATCCATAATCTCAGCTCATATATCAGAGCGCTCTCTCTGCTCTCCTTCTTGCCCTTCCTTCTTTCCTGTAGTGCATTTTTTATGAGAATACACTTTTTTCTGCAAAAGGAAAGTCAATGCAGTCCCACTTCTGACTGAAAGCAGCACAGTAGCTCGGTGAAAACTACCATGGACCATATCATGCTGCACAGAGCCACAGCTGAGGAGCGCGGGGTTTATGGCAGCATTGCTCTGGTAAGGTCTCGTCTGAAATTCCTTCTGACAAGACAAAGGAAATCACAGTTTGCTGGAGAGAAAAAAATATATAAATTGTATTCATATGCAGTAAGAGCACTTCAGGTCATAGTGGATTTTACAGCTCTCCTATTCAGGCATGTGTCTTTTGGGCAATAAATTCTGAAGACCCAGAAGAAGGTAAAGCTTGCTTAACCATGAGTCTCCTTTCACCCAGTAAAATAAATTCCACAGCTGCTTTTTCTTTCTCCTGTGACTATTTTTTAAGCTCCTTCCCACTGACAACTAGCCACTATCTGACTCCACTATTGAAATGAAAATCCTTTAAAATGCCAGCTTTTCAGATTCTTAATTTTGTCCCATTCAGGTAAATTGTTTTGCACCAGAAAGCTCAGCAGAGCTGCCAGCTCATCTTTGTTAGTAAAGATTTTCATATGTGCAAATACAAATTGAAAAACAACAAGAACAAAAAAAAAAGCTAGACAAACCCTTTTTAAGTGTTCCTTATATAATGCAGTACCACAGCTAATCTCTAAGGAAAGTTAAGCTGAGACTGCCATGAACACCAAATAAATTTGCACCACTGGGATATTTAAGGTCCAATAAATCTTACTTTCCAATGGTTTTAAAACTCCAGAAAACAGTTTTTCAGCTCTAGACTCCGTACGTTATCGACCTAAAAGCTATCGACTCAGACCTGCCATCTGTGAGAAATATTTTCAGAATATACTCAAGCTTGCTGAACTACCAATTTATGAAAACCTTCATTAAGAAAAAAAACAAACCACAAGCACACATATATACATACATAAAAACCAACCGAACAACTTACTCTCTTTTTCTGTTTGCATGATAATGCTCAGGAAAGTTGGTTAAAAATGCCCCTATTTCCAATTCAAATTCTTATTAATTTATTTGAACTACCTCCTGCTGCAGTCAACAAGATGAAACCATCAACTAATTGTAAAAAAATAAAATGCAAAGCAATAAAATTCATCACAGTTCAGACATGGTATGCTGCACAACACCAGAAGAGAAAAAGGGTTAACATCAACCTAAGAAATCACGCCGTTGTTCAATTTATCTGATACTTTTAAAAATACTAACAACTGCTTGGGGGAAAAAAAAAAAAGCAGATGGTATAGAAAGACACTTTATTTAGTACGCTGTGACTTTTTGCAGTTTAGCAAAAGCACATTCTTCGGATGATGAAAGTCACTGCTGGCCTGTCAAAAATATCCAGATGCCCATGGCATGGCATACAACTTCAAGAGGGCGTTACAGCTTGTTTCCACAGAGAGACCTGGAATACTGGAGGGTCAGTCACTCCACTGCTATTTCTGTGAGCCTTTGGGGGAGCAGTTGGTGAGGAACACGAAGAAAGCACGGCCGTGAAGCTATTGAGTAGCAGCAGAGCTCATAAGCAGGTGTACTGCCTAAATCTAATTTTTTTTTTTGTTATAAGCCCCTTTGGGAAGTGAACCAATTTCAGACCAAAAGAATTGCTTTTCAAGGTGAGAGCAAACTGTGGCCCCACCAAAGGGCAGGTTCACACGATCAGATATTGCTTGACCATCCTGAGCGGGACAGCATAAATGCAAGATGGAGCCTCACAAAATGTTGTTACTGCCTGCTGAGTTCAGGGAAATTGCTTTAAAGGAGCAAACTGTAAAAGAATGTAACACAGATCCCCAAAAACCAAGGTTCTCTCTCAGTAAGCTGCAACCCAATTAGGAAGTTTGCCCATGAGGATCAGATCTCACTCTAGATGAAGTTAGCAGAAGTTTTGTCCCTTGCAAGTACACAGGAGATCAGGGCCTTTATCAGAGGAGTTTAATTAATCTTGGGTCGTATCTAAGTTCCTGCCCAGTTGCCAGGCAAAGCAGGTTAGATTCACTTTCACAGAAATCATTTGCCTAAAAAGCAAACCAAGCCAAACATTAAAAATAAAAATCAAAATCAAATTACGCTAAACTTTGTTTTCTCATTAGTAAACTTCATGTCACAAACAACTGAAGGGCAGTGATGCAAAATGGATTCTTGCCTGGATTTGTAAACTTTTCCAGGAGTTGTAATATCCTGCATTTGATGACATCATGAAACTAACCACAAGTAAAAGTTGGTTTTCAATTTGTTCTACTTTTCCCTCATTAGTCTCTGTGTCAGAAATAGAATAAGAACCCTCATTAAGTCACATTAAATTCTTTAAACTCATTAAGGGCTCAGAGAAAGAACAATACAAACACTGGTGTTTTTGTAAAAAAATTATGCAACACAGATGGACTTCCATTTCCATGTATTTTTAGAATGTATGTACGTGCATATAGCAGCCAAAGAGAGACTGATACATGTGAGGGAGAAACGGAGAGGCAGGGCCACAGAGAAACAAGGCAGAGCATACCTTACATATGACAGAATGATACCTAGATAAATGTGGATTACGAATGATCACTTCTGACCTGATAGAGATGGAGCGCTTAATGCTTTGTATCCTGAACTGTGGCAGAGTTGGAGTCAGAGCCATACTCCGCATTTCTTTTCAATTAACGATTCCTCGGGACTTTTTCCAGGGAGAAGAGAACCCTGAGGGCCAACACAGCCAGCAGCAATCAAGTGGCAATCGAACTTTTTGTCCACAGACTACTCCGATTGCTGCTGCTGTAGCCCAACACACTATCTGATTGTAGCTGAGGACACATCTACTATTCATGCTTATGGACTTACTTACACATAAGATACAGGTGTGTACAGAATTTCAACAGTCTTGGAAAATATCTCTGTGCATGCAAAGCGTGGGTATTTATTAGAAGATTTATTGTAGCTGAATCACTCAGATATGTTGTTGATAACTTCTGATCTTACCCCCCATAAGACTGGAAATATGAGCTCAGTGTCACAGAATTATTTACATTCTTACAGTATGTTCAAACAACTATTACAGGATTAATTTAATCCATTTTTTTTTTTTCATGATAGACACAACATGCAAATAGGAGTTTCGTTCTAAAGAAAACTCCAGATCTGAAGAATGTGGAAGGAGACTAATTTGATGGCATAAATTTCAGATGTCTGTAGCAGGCCACAGAAAGAAAACCACATATACAGTAGATGGGCAACCTGTCACTGTTTCTTTCCTTCCTACCCCTGTGACAGATGACATGAGAGGTGGGATTTTTACTGACAGTCCCCAGACCTGAGCATCCTGAGCTGGGTGCCAAGGCGGTGCAGGCAGCCTCCGCTCAGGAGCAATCCTCTCCCGTTTCTCTAGCAGACTCAGACACTGTTTACCTGCAAGGCACATGGTAAGGCTAATCTATTTTCACAAGCTTTTGCCTCAGGTATTTGGGGCAAGGTTTACTTTATTAATCGTGTATGTGCGTGCATGTCCATATCTATGTGTGCAGGAGGAGAAAGCTCGGCAACAATCAGCATGTATTATATTTTTGTTTTTTACTCTGCAACTGCAATTGGAGAACGTCTGAGGAGTAGATTTAATACACCTAAAAATGAGAAAATTAAATAGAAAAGCAAACTCTGTTCAGATTACGAAGCTAAAATTGGAGGTAACCTTCTTTCATTAACTGAATTCATGAAGCAATGTTTCATCTGCATAGTAAGTTTTGGATGATGTTCCCCATAACTCACAGCATTTGCCTGAAGAGCAGCATGTGAGAAAGTTAAAAAGAATCATACTTCAGAAATAATGAAAACTCTCTATCCCAAAGAAAATTGCTTTATTTAAACTCATTTAACTTCCATCAAACATTAAACCACATCTGCACATAGGAATTTTAGGCGAAACTTAACTTCAGTATCTACTTCAAACTTTTTGTAGATTAGTTGAGAACTTGTTTTTTGAAATAATCCCAGTAAAGTCACCGGAAAATCCAAAAGCAGTCTGTGATGTACCTGTCTAGGCAGAGTACGCTATCTTTCTTCCTTTTTTTTTTTTTTTCTCAAATTAACTACTAGCAGAAAATTCCTCCTGCCTTTTTTTTTTTTTGTGCAAACCACCAAGCCGTATGTTTAATTTTTTAAGTTTCCTTATGTATTTCAGACTTCATAAAATAGGTCAGGAATACCCAAAGGATACACATTTGAAGGCTACAGATAGCAGAACACACCATTTACGGCTTTGTATATATACATACATACACATTCTATATAATATAGGTAGATAGATTCAATGATTTAAACACATGACATCTATACTGTGTTTCAAGAACGTTCAGATATTTACACTGTTAGATCACCACTCATTTTTAGACCTACACTAGTGCCAGCTGCCAAAAAAGAAGTACACAAATCAAAATATGTTACCTTTGTTCAAACAATACTGCTGTTCATTATATAATAGAAACTGTCACGCTTAATCTTCCAGGAACCAAGAACTGGTACATTCTTGGATCAGTGGTGGCTTTGAAATGGTTTGAGGCAAAACTGAAGCATATTGTTTAAGTAAATCTAGTTGAGAAACACAAGCACATTTAGGATTTTTAACATCATCTTTTACATACCTTTTTTTTTTCAGATGTATTAGTAAACAAAAAAATCTGGCATATTTTCAAAATGCAGAGACATGAACGCATAAGTGTTTTTTCTGTAACATTTTTACAATATCGAATTATACACTCCCTCCTGCATTGTCAACCTCACTAAATGTAATGGGGGATCTGAAAAGGATGCTCGGGAACAGATGCCACAGTGAAATAAAATGTACCTATAAAAATTACATTTTGACTTTGAAAATACCCTAAAACTAATTTTTTCCTTGGGAGTTCTCAGTCTCTCAGTCTTATTCAAGTACCCAATGTTTACTGCGGGCAGTAAGCTAAAGGCTGTGATGTTAATTTCCCATTAGAGATGAAAAAATTGCCAAAAGCAGCATTCAAAAATAGGTCTACAGCATCATAAAGAGAAATACAGAGAAATGGCAGAAATGCTTTAAATTCTACCAAGTTGGAATTTTTTTAACTTGCATTTTAATCTGAGAAAATGCTAAATAAAAATATGTAGACTTATTGAGGAAAATCTGGTTTACAGCATTATGACTCCTGGACTTCTTCAAATTTTTAAGACTACAAAGGAAGTGTTCTACAATTTCATCTCTAACAACATGGATTATACAACATTCATCAAGCAGACACAATCCTTCTTACAGACAGACATCGACACACACAAGTCTGCAGAGGCCAGTCCTGCAGCCTTTACTGAATTCAAAAGTCTCCCTGACGTCAATGAGTATTTTTCAAGAATGAGAATTGCAGGATCAGGCCCAAAAAGTGCTTATGAAGATGAGATGTTACTTCAACAGATTGAATGATAGATTAAATATAAAGATTGAGGCAAGGCAAGTCTGGGGTTTAAACCCTAGGGAGGATTGACATTTAAAGTGTTGCCACTGAATTATAGCTCTCCACATTGGGTGGGGTAACCTCCTACTGGGTGGAGTGTCTCCCCTAAAGGAAGGGAAAACTGGCACAAGACAACTTGGTCTTTGAACGATTTCCCTACTTGCCAACTTATGAAGTCGTCCTGACGTCAACTTCGTCAAGAAAGTCTATTGCCCAACTCCATCTTTTACCGTACAAAGTTAGCTTGTGTTCGAAACTCCAGCAAACGTAGAAATTAAGAAAACAAGCCAAAAAATCCTAAACAAACTAAATAAATTAGTAAAGAAAAGAGAGAGATTGGATTTTCTTCAGTACAGTAACTCAAAAAAAAAATCCCTCTGTTGGGTTTTCTTGTTTCTAATAGGAGCTTAATAGAAATAGATACATATTGCTAGAGACTATTACTAAACATATTTTAAAATCTGGTTTAGCTTTAAAATATGGGGTAGAGAGCACACAGAAAGTGGCCTCTCTACAAGATAGCATCTATCTTCTGCAATGGGCAGTGAGTATTTTCCCAATCAGCATCACTAACAGGTGTAAAATGCTCTCATACTAGGAAAATAATATTCACTGAACTGCCACCAAAGGTATATTGAACATATTAGTCCTCTCTGAATCAAAATAAATTGTTTCTGCAAAAGAAGGCTTCAGGTGCTGGGCAAGAGAGAAGGTGGGGGGGGCAAGGGGGGGGGCAATCAAATCAAAAAAAAGAAAAAGGATAGAGCACCTCAAAATGCCCATGGGAAAAAAAAAATAAGAATCAGAAAACAGTTTAAGTTCCCGTAACCTGAAATGCACCAGCCATCACAAAGAGCAATTGGAGAAATCCAGCA
>NW_009735303.1:0-4629 GCF_000703405.1 Apaloderma vittatum | reverse complement strand
AGCAGGAAAGATTTTTAATAACAGATTGAAAAACAAGAATAAAAATAACTGCATCAACAGGGCCTTTCTTCCTCAGGCCACAAGCCCGTTTTTACTTGAATTTTAAAAAAATGGCAGTTTGGCCACTAAAACCAATCCAGAACATTATTAAAAGTTAAAAGCTACCAATTACTTCTGTCTGTTCTTTTAAAGCAAAGTTTGGCATTACGTCAGTTGGTTTAAAGAAAACAAGAAAGAGAGAGAAAGAAGGAGAGAAAGTTTCCTGCTTGTATAAATTAAACCACCAGGGAAGGTGTCTAGCCACTTGTAAAGCATTTATTACAGGTTTTTAAAGGGCTAGTAACATTTTAAAAATTAAATATTTTAAAATAAATTTAAGGGGAAAAAAAAAGTCTATCTGAGCCTGGAAAGAAAGCAAACTTACGAGAAATTAGACATGCGTGAACTGCAGCTAGGAAAGTAAAAATTACTATTAGGACTAAGCCTTGCAATTCAAAATAATTCTATTTTCAAGGCATAACTAATCCTATTGTAGCTGCTCGCACACATCCCCTACAAGCATGGAAAAGTTCCATCGAACTTTATGAGATGGAACCAACTGGTTCTGTAGAAACATCCTACGGAAGTGCCACTCATGGCGGCTCTGCATTTAATGAAGAATTTTCTCTCTACAGCTTTTCTAAATCCACATACAGAGACCCACAGCAAGACAAAGATTCAGTTTAATCAGCAGGACCGTAATAAAAACTGCTGATAGAAAGAATAGCAATTTCTATTAAATTTTAGATATATTTTCCACCGGCAGTGTTATTATAAAATTTTAAAGAACCACTTTAAAAGTACTAGAAAATAAGAAACTGATAACACAGACCATGAATAAAACATAGATGGCTATTAAACAAAGTTTCTTACATGCAGCTACGCCAGTTCACCTAAATCACAGTCTTCTTCTAAGCCCCATGACGCCAAATCAGAGACTCCTCTGACTCCGGACAACACATCAAGTGGAATGGTGTTCGGTTGTGCAACACTTTTGGGGTGTGACAAAATGTCCACTGGGGATTTAGATCGAGACCGGGCGAGTTACTGCCCCATCACTCCGTGTCTCCTTTGAGCCCTGGTCTGCAGGGCAAGAAGCCCGAATGCTATGCCACCGCTTCTCTCCCTCCCTCCCTGTGCTCCTCTGCCCCAGCAGCATTTCTTACGTTCTGGGCATGTATACAACTGGCGGAGGAGCTGCGCTCTGGAAGGCCCTTTATTGATTAGGTGCAAAACAACATCAAGAAGTGAATAATAAGCATAATCTGAAAAATGTAGTTGTATGTCTTGCCCTTGTAAACATTTACTATTTAATGGTGTAATTGTACTTTAATCCTTTCACATCATCTAATATTACTCATTACGTGTTTTTTCTTTTAATTAGCAAACATGCAATCCCAAAAAAGCAAAGCCCAGAAAGTTGGTACGTACCATAAAAACTGAAGCAAAGAGAGTCTTAAAGTAATCAAATATTCTCTCTCTGAATGCAGGCTTATCTTTTTAAAGTCAAAAGAGAACTTTGTTGGCACAGAGTAGGAAAAAGAACTCCATAATTCATGACAGTACCAAGAAAAAAAAGTTCTTCTTCTCCAAGAGAACTGGAAAGGGCACTTTTATTTATCTTCTGGACAGACAAAAATAGTAGAACCTAGACCAGATACGCTGTAATTAATGTACCCAAAGGTCAACAGGCAATCGTATTTATACAATAGATGGGTGCAGACTACCCTGCTTATAGTATTAATCACCAGTATTTGAAAATAGCATTGTTTTCTTACTAGGTAAGAACTTGAGAGTTTCAGAAACAAAAAAGAAACTCTTTTTTTCTCATAGCTGCCTGCTATTCTTTTTAACCAATTGCTTTTTAAGTCGTGAGGTATAGTATTTGGGACGAAACCGCCCGAGTTTACAGTCGCCCAGGACTGCCAAAACCAGACCCAGACTACCTCACTAGTTGTGCTGAGGAAACTAAATTAAGCAAGGGCAAACACCAACTGGAAAGTTGTCAGTTTACTGAATGAATGGCTTCATTTTACACACCAGTTAGAATATCTTAATCAGAATATATTTCTGTTCAAGGCCAATACTTTTACTACCAGGTGGCAGTTTGTGTTAACTGAAACTGTATTAAAAATGTAATTTATTTCCACTTTACTTTCACCTAACAAAAAGGGCTGTCAGATTTCCAGCCTGTCATGTTCGAAAAAATTTAACCATAAACTTTCTCACAATGTTATATTTGGTGTTACCCACAAACCTTTATTAAAGCGATACTGCCAATGTGGCTGCAGTTAAGATCTGAGAATGTTTCTATTAAGATTATTGCATAAAATATTGTCAAGAGTTTGTAAGACATATAAATATTCATAAATGTATGCACACTCCCCCCCCCCGAACTGAGAAGGAAAGTCCCACATAAAAAGGAAAATTTGAATACATACCCAAAGGTGCCTGTTTGTAATTAAAATTTTGGGTTTTTCCTAAACATCTTTGCTAATTTTTTAACTCTTTCACACTGTAATGTAAAATAGTTTTGTTTCAAAGCAACTGCTTGATAAAGTGCTAAAGAAGGTAATTCGAGTGAACAGAAAGTAATTAGTCATTGTTTGCACAATGCTTTGAAAATATAAAACCCTATGTGTCAACTAGCATTAAAATACAATATGATTGAAGAACAGAGATTTAATAAGCAACCATTGCATCCCACAGACACTCCAGTCCACACACAGGAATTAGTACTTCACTGTTATTAATGCACAAACACGACATGTGAGTAATAATATTCTCCACAGGCAGCCAGAGCATACATCCTAATAGTGTGTACTTCGAAAAGTTTACTATGAACAACAGACAACACGACAGAAAAATAATCCTGTGAGGGATTCATCAAATTAATACTGAATTTACTCGATCACCGATAAAACCATAAGGCAATCCACAAAGCTACTACATAAATGGTGCTAAAAATGCATTAAAAATATGAGGATAACATAGCTGCATGGTAAGTGTTTGATGCCCAAAGAAGTCTCAGATCTCTGAAGCTGTCATTTACATTTTTTTTTCCTTTATTAACATCACTGTGAAATAAAGAAAAAATAAAGCCATACTCTCACAGGCAAAGATTGCCCAGCGTTATTTAGAGTCTGTTTTAGAGGATCACAGGGAAAACACGTAAACTTAAAAGCTGATGCAACTTTGCCCTTTACTTACTTTGTTGTGACTATGTATATGCAAAGTTTCAAGCAGAGAAAAGTTATTATATGTAACGAAAAGAAAAGCAATAACCAGAGTAGAACAGAGTGGATTACCAGCTAACTACTCATACATCTAATCTCTCTTGGTTTTAAAAAGGTGAAGCAGACTTCTGTTGTCACAAACAGCCTGAGTATTAACCTGTATATAGACACCGATGCACTACTGAACACCAGCTTTACTAAGTGGCAAACTTCAAGCAGGTATACACTTTTCAAGAAGAAAAAAGAAAAAGGCTTTCCCCCCTCTACAGAGAAAGATTCCACTTGTTTGGTTTGACCACGTTATTAACAAACTTTCATTCAGTGGTTAAAAAAGAAAAAAAAAAAAATCTTTCAAAGTGTTGATATCATTTCCAGACAGTCTTGTCAGCATCACAATTTACAGGAAATAGTTGATGTTCTCAAACAAACCCTGTATTTACTCACAGACCTAGAGTACTTAAAAAAAAAAAATAATCCCTCACTCTTTTGGAGGGCTTTTTTTAAATGTCACTCTGGTGGAATATCTGAGAGGGCTGTCTAACCTAACACACATATTGTGAACATGAGGCAAACACAAACTGCAGCTCAGAAAACTACTGTAACTTATTCTCATTTTGTCCACGTCAGGAACTGGCTCTTGCCACTACTTTCCTTTGCTGCCCCTTGCATTTTTAACTCTGGCAGTCTTCTCTAAACGTTCAACTTTTCCTAAAATCAACAGGAAAGTAACATGATGCCACCAACATCCATAAGATTCAGCTGCGTGGCTGAAGAAGACTGCCTGAATGGCAAAGAAGTTTGATGGTGCCTTGAAAGACTTACTGAACTCGATTAAATAAAACCTGAAGCCTATTAAATTATTGTTTGTTTCAATCAACATTCAAAACGTGCTGTGTGCTGTAAAAGCGGTGAACGCAGCACGGTGCATATAACAACTTACAGCCTTTTTACTAGAAAATATTTTCCCCTCAGAGGGGATTTGTTGCCTGGGTTCCCCCAAGTGTGCCGAGGTGTCCCTGGCTCCAGCCCTGCCAGGCAAAGGTACTCGCACCGGCGGGGAAAGGAGGGATGGAGGGGAGACGTCTCTCCACTGCAACTCAGCACTTGTCCCCACCGCTCAGTCAGTGCACTTGAGAAGTTTGCCATTTGCAGACAGAAAACACAACTGATTGTTGAGGAAGGAAAAAAAAAAAAAAAGAAGATAAAACATAAAGGAGGCTAGCGGGCCCCACTAGAAACCGCGTAGGAGTTGCCGGGATGTCTGAGCGCCTCGATTTGCAGCAGGGAGGCAGATAAACGAAGCCCCCCGAAATGTCAAGCCCCCCTAGGGGAGCAGCGCGGCGGCGGGCAGCAC